>NC_046662.1:86585741-86676105 GCF_010883055.1 Belonocnema kinseyi | reverse complement strand
CACCATATGACGAGTTGCTACTTAACTTTGACATGATTCCGACTCAGAAAATAAACTTACTGCATAATTGCATAAAGGTAATAGTTGAGCGTATAATCTAAACAATGAATAATACAAATTTCAAAAAAGCCTCGGAAAGAAATCTAAAGGTCACATTTCAGGCGACGAATGGAGACTGGGTGTTTGGAATGCTAGGGGGGTAAATGATCTCAAGGTAAAAGAATTGCGTGAAACTATGGACGTGAGGAAACTAGATATTTTATGTGTGCCTGAAACAAAGAAAAAGGGATGCGAAACCAAAGACATAAAAAACGGCGTGTTGAAAGGCGGATTTGAAACATGGTCAGGAGTAGATAATTAATGACATGTTACGCAAGGAGTAGGTAAGATTTCGAATAAAAGAGCGAAGACGCATCTCGGAGATCATGATTTCCTATCTCCCAGACTGCTGTGGGCTACAATAGAAGTAGGAATCAGAAGACTATTTATCATAGAATTCTACGCGCCAGTTGATAGTGATCCCAGAAAAGTGAAATACGCCTTCTGGGACACTTTAAATGACACAATGAATATTTGCGAACTTGGGAAAAGAATAATTCTACTAGGAGACATGAACGATTGATATGCATATAAAATAGGGATACAGAAAGAGTACTAGGTAATTTTGGGGATCCAAGAACAAACTATGACGAAAATAAATTAGTTGGTCTATGCTTAGAAAAGGGTCTGTATATTACAAATACATGATTTAGGCATAAAATGATCCACATGCACACCTGGTCTAAAGGAAATAGCCGCAGTATAATTAACTTTATTGTTGCGAATGAAATTTTAAGATAGTTAGTCAAAGATACAAGGGTCATCAGGGGTCCTGAATGCAATACTGATCATTACGTTCGGATCTCAAAAATTAACTTAGGTCGGGGATGGAGAAAAAAGAGAACCAAGAAAACAAATGTGAATTAACATTGAGAACCTACGGAAACCGGATGTGTACATAGATTTCCAAAATAAAATAATCGAAAGCATAAATAGGGCAACATGGGAGGACCATATAAAAATAAAGATATAAAGGGCACCTATAAAAAGTTACGGGATATCCTTGTTAGATGTACGATCGAAGTGTGTGGTACGGCAGTTGTAGGAAGAATGTCTGGTGATGCGCGGTGGAATGATGAAATTCAGGCTGCCCAAAAAACAAAGAGAGAAGCGTACAGGAGAACTCTGAACATCGCAGGTCTTAGCAATGAGGAAAGAAATAGATGTAGAAATGATTGTAGGCACGAAACCAGGATACTCAAACGATTAGTTAAGGAACGTGAAGATACAATTAGAGCAGAAGAAAAGATAAAAATACAAAACGACTTTGAAGGAAGCAAGAAACTGCTTTATAAAAATATGAAAGGAAACAAAAGTACAGAATTTGTCAACATGAGAAATAGTAGGGGGGAAATGGTATATGATGCAGACGGAATACTAGACGCTTTCAGAGACTATTGTAGGAGACAATTCTGAGATGAAGCTATAGGACACCACAACTGCGATGTTGAACACGATGCAATTGAAAACTCAATTGAGAAAGTCTGTGTCACTGAGGTTAGAAATATAATTAAGAACTTAAAAAACGGTAAGGCTGCCGGGGTAGACGGTATTAACGCTGAAATGCTTAAACACGGTGGCGCGTGCATACCACATAGACTGTGCGAATTGATAAATTTACGTTTCGAGATGGGAGATATTTAGACGATTGGAAAAAAGCGCTTATCGTACGAATATACAAAAGAAAGGGAGATAAAAGCGACTGCAATAATTACAGAGGAATTAGCTTATTAAGTAGCGTAAGTAAAATATACTCAAAAATAGTTATTCTTAGGATAATGAAAATAACAGAAGCAAAGATTTGGGAAGTCCAAAGTGGGTTTATGCCAGGAAGGTCATGTACGGATCAAATATTTAGCTGAAGGCAAATAGCAGACAAAAGTTTGAGAGTAGGAAAAAAGTTTTCTGTGCATTTGTTGACGTAGAAAAAGCTTTTGACAAGGTAGATAGAAGTTAACTTTAGGGAGTCCTGAAAGAGTATGGAGTCAATAGATCTTCATGGTTATTTATATTATTTATGGACAAGTGTTTAAGAATGGCTCTTTTCGACGAAGAGGGTGTGGATCTCGAAACAGTAAGGGTGCATGGGTTAGCGTTCGCAGATGATAAGTTTCTTATAGCAGAGTCAATCGAATGTTGAATAAACTAGATGCAAGCATGAAGAGCATGGGCCTCAAAATTAACGCAAATAAAACAAAAACTATGGTGTTCGAAGGAAAGAGTGAGAAAACACTATGCAATATTCTATTAAATGATGAGAGAATTGAACAAGTTGATAAGTTCGTATATCTTGGTAGCTTATTTACTAGAGACGGAAAGGTAGATGCGGAATTAGATAGACGAATAAATGAAGGTAAGAAGGTTATTGGTAGAGCAGGTCCCCTTATCGGAAGTAAAAATATATCAAATAAAGCTAAAATGGCAATACATAATTCCATATTTGTACCGACAGTACTATACGGTAGCGAGACATGGACCTATCAAGAAAAAGATAAGAGTAAAATTAACGCAATTGAGATTCATGCGCATAATATGCGGGAAAACTCTGATGAACAAAGTAAGTAACGAGATAATTCTAAAAGAATGTGGTGCAGAAGAGACGCTAGTAGACACATGGGAAAGAAATCGGTTAAGATGGTTCGGACATGTTGAGAGAATGCCAAATGAACGACTAACGAAACAAGTGTATCAAGGTAAAGTAAATGGCAGCGTGCCCAGAGGTAGACCGCGGAAAGAATGGTTAGAAAGTTTGAATAAGACCCTAGTTAGAAGATACATATGAAGTCGCAGAAACACGAGAGCCTGCATGAAAAAATGCATGGACATAAAAAAAGCTAGAGAAGTATGTCAGGACAGGAGAGTATGACGGCAAATAGTTAATAAAAAGAGTATCAGTAGAGTGAATGACGCCTGAAACGAACGACCTTGGCCACTAATTTATTTACATAAATAATACGAGAATTCTGGATCAATCTGAAAATTCTCTATCCCTTTCACACATTACTCCTTTCCCCACCGAGTGAGTCACGCCTACCCCGAAAGGGAAATGGCTTAATGGTATAAATATAAGTATATTATTATTTGCGACATTATGTAAATATAAAATACACAAATTTTTAACAGGAATATCAATAAAATACTTTTTAAATAGATAATTTAAATCGATTACAATTTTTCTTCGCGTGATATTTTGTTTTTCCCCTTGTAGACTATTTTACAACGTTTTACAATGACAGGAAATGTAAATTTTTATAAACATTCAAAATTTTTAACGACGGAACTCAGAAATTTGACCGTGAATGTTGACAATTTCTTGATAATAAAATTTTTTAACTTTCGTGTAAGGTTTGGTTTCGAGGTTTTTGTCATTTGCTTTTTATATTGTGTATTATGTATTATATTATTTAAAATTTATTATTGATCATTAAAACATTTCAAACAATTATGCATTTAATATCAGTATGTTTTTTGCCGTCATTAATTTATAGTTTTATTATAATCTCTATTTGAAAATGTTTACTGTACATTTATCACGATTTGAGATTCATATACACATCCATTTCTTAATGAAATCGGAAAAAGTAATTAAGTTATAAACAAAGTTTAACAATTTTATTATTGCCAATTAACGCCCGGCCAGCTACAGTCTGAGCATTCGATCATCAGATTTGCCAGATCAGAGCCCAGTCAGTCCTCGACTGGGGTTTTGACATAAATTCTGCCTAGTGAGTCTTCGACCAGCGACAGCTAGGCTCTTAAAAAACCAACATAGCCCGGCCAGTCCCCGACCAGAAACCTTGTTGTCCTTAAGCTGACCCGGGCTATTTGCACACAGGTACGTGCAGTTTGAAATTAAGATATTGAAATAATTGGGATATTTAATTCATAAAGTGTAACGAATATCCTCTTGGCAATCAACATTTTTGAGTTCTTGATAACCTATCGTCACTACTACTCAATTTTCTATCTTTATGTAAACAGTAAACAGTACAAATCTTAAGATATAAGATTCTTTTGTTCTTTAAAATTACTTCAATATAATTTAAATAATTAGGTGATGTTTGGTTTTGAATTCAGATTCATGGAGTTTTGCATATAGAATATTGACTTTAATTCACATCTCAGAATCTTCTGAAATGTCCATTAGGCCCATGCAGGTTTGTAAACTGAACATTCTAAGTTTTCTTTTATACTGTATTTCAGGAAAATATGAGGATGTATATTTTGAAATATTCAGAATTAACATTTTTATTTCAAAAAACAATTAAAAGTATGTATACTCTGTTCCCTGAGAGAAGATCCTCTATACTCCGTTCATCGAGAGAATGTAATTCCGAAAAGACGAAATTTAGTTCTCTGCACGTAGGCCAGTCAACGAAGGATTTTAAATGGAAATAATTTATAACAATGAACTTAGTTGTCAGGAAGCTTCCTTAGGGGGTCTTGAAACACCTCCCAAAATTCAGTAAATTTGGGGGGGGCTCGAGCCGCCATCTTCCAATATGGCGGATGATTTCATGTTTTTAGATTTTCCTTGGAAACGGCTGTTTTTAGAGCAAAAATAGTTATATAATAAAACACTTTAAATTTTCTTCTAAATAAAAAAGGTTATATAAAATATTGCCATAAAGTGAATAGTTTGCCCGAAAAATTGAAAAGATGGAACATTTTTGGAAGTTCATTATTCTTGCATTTATGAGCGATTTCCTCAGTGAAAACGAGTGCAGTTTATTGTTTCGAGCTTGGCTGAAGGTAAGCTACCGTGCAATATCGATAATTTCGTTGTAGCTATATTATTTATTTAATACTGAAAATTATTTTGATCATTTTCAAAGCTTAATTTGAAGAAGTTGCTTTCATTTCTCGAAGTAGGGACTTTGTCATTTACGTTTCCTTATGTCTTAACAACGAATCTGCAAATTTTCGAAATTTTAAATTAATTTTTGATATTAAAACCCGCCTTTTGTTGAAGCTGTGTCAAAACTCTCGGAAAATCCGAGTTGAGCCTGGGGCGTGAAGTAATAACGATGTATTTACTGCAGGACCACTTTCTTCTTCAAACGGTGGAAAACATAATGCACCCATCTTAAATAATCTCAACTCCTTCCATATGTCTGGGACCCTTCGAACTGCATTTCCCAGAGCATGAAGCGACCACGGTCATGTGGCCACAGGCGACTATCGGCGTCCCTCTTCCACCAAAGCAAATACGCGAGGGCAAGCGAGAGAATAACGGGCTTGTTAGTACAGTCAAGCACAGTCGTTTCTATTTTTGTAAGAGAACCTTTCTTCTCCCGCTAACATTTCACATCTATTAAACGCGTTTTTTGTATCAGAAAAAAATCATATCATACTGATTTTTGCATGAAGCATTCCAAAGGTGCTCCAATGATCTTACAAAATTCAGTAATGATCGGATTCAAATTAAGCTTACAACCCTGCTCTCAATTGAATTTCAACCTTTTATTCGACACGCCTCGAAAATACTTCTGGCTTCACATCTATTGTTTTTTGTATAGAAAGTCGTTTGTAAAATAATAATTTCGAAGATAATCTAACAAGAACAGAAAATTATTAACATTCCATGAAATAATTCAGATTAATACTTCAAAGGGAAGATAATAAAATAACCATTTTTGTATCTCCATTCTTCTCCCGCTAACATTTCACGTCTATCAAACACGTTTTTTGTATCAGAAAAAAATTATATCATTACTGATTTTTGCACGAAGCATTCCAAAGGTGCTGCAATGATCATATTAAAATTCAGTAATGATCGGATTAAAAGTAAGCTTATAATCAAGCTTTACAGTTTACAAATAAATCATATGAATTTTCAACTACTATCGGCGAGAAAACTATAGGCATCTGCCTTTGAAGCTTAACAACTCAGTCAAAAAAAGTGCTAGCGCAACAAAAAAACAGTCATTTGAAAGCTGAAAGTGTTCTACATTAATGAGCTTAAAGACGTTTATGTAAAAAAATTTTGTGCTTAGCAGACTGAAAAATGTAAAATAAAGTAAGGATTTTTGGGTACATTTGAGAACAGTCAAGTTTAGAGCATTATTTCTTATACAAGGGGCGATGGAAAAAATTGAAAAAATTCATGAGTATGAGGAAAACTGTTGTGAACCAGTTGCAGTTGAGAAATTTGAAAAATAATAAGAATTGTTGCTTAAAAGCACAAAAATGTGCAACTATATTATCTTCAGTTCTAACACAGATATTAAAGCGATTCAAACTGCAAACTGTAATTAATAGGCTCTGCATTTATTTTCAATCACCCGGAAGGATGTGTTAGTTTTCTTTTTTGAGAAAATCGCGATATTTTTAGACATTTTTGTTGTTGTTGGAAAACAAGTGACAGAAAGCAGGGTGGGGGGGCCGTTTTTTTACTGCCGACCGCTGGTCTCTTTCTTTGACCCGTGGCCAGGTGCCATCCAAGCATTCAGAACTAGGGGCCGAAGAATGGCACCAGCGGTCGGCAGTAAAACAAAAAAGGGCCCCCTCTGCAAAAGTCGACAATTTATTTTAAATTAGGCTGTGGCTATTTGCACCGAAATTTCGGTTCGACTAGCCAAATTTTGTTGGTACAAACTTCGTTTAAATTATATAAAATCATTTCAAGTTTTCAATTAATTTTCAATCTTTTCAAAACTTCCAAACACCTATTAAAATTACTCAAATTTCGTCTAGAAATAATAAGGGTCCAATTGCTATTTAAACATCTGAATTGAAACATTTCACTGAGACACTAAACCTTTCTTTTTAAAAAACAATCAAAATAGTAACGTTCAAAGCTCAAAAGATATTCGAAATTTTAAGGATTTAAGTTTTCCCAGGTGAAACAATTCAATTTCAAATTGTTTATTTTTAAATATTCGGTTTTGATGTATTCGGCTTGAATGAACCGTCAAATATTGATAAATATAAATTAATTATTATTGCTTGTAGTAAAAAAATTTTAAAAAGCATGAATTAATATTTTACACTGAGCCAATATTTTTAATTTAGTGAAAGCGTTTAGTTACAAAGTACATTTTTCCGAAGTAATTTTTTAATTAAAAATAGTAAATATATAGTAATAGTATTAATAGTAATAATAATAAGCTTAATTTTAATAGATCATTACTGAATTTTAATACGATTATTAGAGCGCCTTTGGAATGCTTCATGCAAAAATCAGTAATTATATGATTTTTTTCTGATACAAAAAATGCGTTTCATAGACGTGAAATGTTAGTGGGAGAAGAATGGAGATACAAAAATGGTTATTTTATTTTCTTCTCCTTGAAGTATTAATCTGAATTATTTTATGGAATGTTAATAATTTTCTGTTCTTGTTAGATTAGCTTCGAAATTATTATTTTACAAATGACTTTCTATATAAACAACAATAGATGTGAAGCCAGAAGTATTTTCGAGGCGTGTCGAATAAAAGGTTGAAATTCAATTCAGAGCAAGGTTGTAAGCTTAATTTGAATACGGTCATTACTGAATTTTGTAAGATCATTGGGGCACCTTTGGAAAGCTTCATGCAAAAATCAGTATGATATGATTTTTTTCTGATACAAAAAACGCATTTAATAGACGTGAAATGTTAGCGGGAGAAGAAAGGTTCTCTTACGAAAATAGAAACGACTGTGCTTGACTGTACTAACAAGCCCGTTAATCTCTCGCTTGCCCTCGCGTATTTTCTTTGGTGGAAGAGGGACGCCGGTAGTCGCCTGTGGCCACATGACCGTGGTCGCTTCATGCCCTGGGAAATGCAGTTCGAAGGGTCCCAGGCATATGGAAGGAGTTAAGATTATTTAAAAAGGGTGTATTATGTTTTCTACCGTTTGAAGAAAAAAGTGGGCCTGCAGTAAATACATCGTTATTACTTCCCCCCCTAGACTCAACTCGGATTTTCCGAGAGTTTTGACACAGGTTCAAAAAAAGGCCCTACCGCTCCCCAGAAAGAGCGAAAAAGTTTGGAAATCGCTGTTCTAGCTAGAGCAGCGATTCCCAAACTTTTTTTGCAGTTTTTAGGGAGAGGAGGGCCGCCACCCTACCATTTTTTAATTAGTTAAAAATTAGCTTTTTAAAAATTAGTTTAATTAGTTGAATCAGTTTCCCAATCTGATTTTAAGCAAATGAAAAGAAAGTTGATGAAAATCGGAAAATATCTTTAATGCCAGTTGACAGTTCTTGTAATTTTGCATGTACTTAAAGATATGCTTAGTTACTCGAAATGTTAACCTATTTTCATCAACTTTTTTTTCATTTTCTTAAAATTACATCAGGAAAATGATTCAGATAATTAGAAATGAATTGAGCCATGTCTTTAGGATTTTATTTATTGAAACAGCCTTAAATCTCATGACCGAGCTGGCTTTCCCCCTAGGGGGCTGCCCGGTCCAGGGTGGCTTCCCCCGACCGCGGTCGGGCCGCCGACCGTTGACACTAGTTTGGGAATCGCTGAGCTTGAGCAGCGATTCCCAAACTTTTTTCGCTCTTTCTGGGGAGCGGTAGGGCCACCACCCTCAATTTTTTTTTATAATACTTAAACCCAAGGGGGGCACTTGAGAGCCTGTGATTCGGGCATGTGCTGGCTTGTCGCGCTCAACCTTCCCATTATAAGAAAATTAGAGCCGAAGAGGAAGAATGGAAAATTTAGTGAAATATTCATTAACGAATTTTAATAGGCAGCGTCAGATTTTCTGAACTATGACGAGAACATTAGAAAAAGATAGACAAAAATCGGTTAATAACTTCAAAAGTTATTGCACTTTTCTTACGCTGTAAAGTAGTCCAGCAATGTATTTTTTTGGACAAATTTAGTGAAAATATTAACCGATTTTTAAGAACTTTTTTCCATATTTCTAAAATTATATCACGAAATTGATTCAGCTCATTTAAATTTAATTGTATCATACCTTCATAACTTCAGTTATTGTAACAGGTCTCAATCTCAGAAGAATGAAAGGCATTCATGCTACAATTCTACAATACAAGCGTAAGGTAAAATTGCAACCATGGTATTGGAATGACTAAATTGCAATACATGTATTGTAAGTGTTGTAGGTCATAAAGTTATCGTCCAGCATTCCAATACATGTATTAGAGCATTTGAAAGACGAAAATTGTAGACAGGAAATTACCAACAGTCAAAATTACTTAAAATGATGAGTCAACGATCCGGGTGCACCGTGTCGAGCACCAGGTAGTTTAATACTTATTCAACGAGAACTTTACAAAAATTTAAATTTCGTGAATAATGAAAACAGTTCCAAATAGTTAGTCGACAACCCAGGTGCACCAGCTCGCGCCCCAGGTATCGTAGCACGTATTCTACGAGAACTTTTTTAAAATTTAGATCGTTACAACAGCCAAAAGAACTAAAAATTGTGAGTCGACGATCCAGGTGCACGAAGTCGAGCACCACGTAATTTAATACGTATACGACGGGAATTTTTTCAAAATTTAGAGTGTTCAAACAGACAAAATTACTAAAAATTGTGAGCCGACGATACGGGTACATTAGATCGAGCACCAGATAGTACAATACGTATTCTAAGAGTACTTCAAACAATTTAAAGTTTGTGAATAATCAATAAAAATCCAAAAGGTTAGTCGACGACCCGGGTGCACCAGCTCGAGCCTCGGGTCGACTCTAATTTTTAGTAAATTTGGCTATTGAAATGATCTAAATTTTGAAAAAGTTCTTGTAGAATACGTGCTAAACTACCCGAGGAGCGACCTGGTGCACCCGATTCGTCGACTGACCATTTAGAATTGTTTTCGTTTTTGACCAAATTTAAATTTTTAAACGGGTTCTCGTAGCATACGTATTACACTACCTGGTGCTTGATCTAGTACACCCGGATCGTTGACTCACAATTTTTAGTAATTTTAGCTGTTGAAACAATCTAAATGTTGAAAAAGTTCTCATAGAATATGCACTAAGATACCTGGGGAGCGACCTGGTGCTCCCGGGTCGTCATATCACCATTTGGAATTGTTTTCATAATTAACGAAATTAAAATTTTTTTAAGTTCTCGTAGAAAACGTTTTAAACTACCCTGTGTTCGACTTGGAGCAGCCGGATCGTCGACACATAATTTTTAGTAATTTTGGCTGTTGAAACAATCTAAATTTTGAAAAAGTTCTCGTAGAATACGTGCTAAGATACCTGGGGCGCGACCTGGTGCACCCGAGTCGTCGACTGAGCATTTGGAACTGTTTCCATTATTCACAAAATTTAATTTTTTTAAAAGTCTTCGGAGAATACGTATTAAACTATCTGGTGCTCGATCTGGTGCAAACTTTTTTCACGCGTGCAGACATTTGTTTGCTAGGAACAAGTATTCTCAGAAATGATTTAAATCTGTTGTTCTAATTTTTCTCTTTAACAGGCGTCAAGATATCCAGCTACTAGACTTGTATTATAAAATTCCAAAACATGTAGTGGAAGTTTCCAACAAAAATTTTTAACAGTGTAGGTCAAAAAAATAGTCCCATGCTCACAGCAGGGACCCTGCCTTGGAGCCTACCGGGCTACCCGGCCCAGGGTGGCATCACCCTACCGCCGGGTAGCCACCCTACCCAAGATAGCGCTTTGGGAATCGCTGAGCTAGAGGATCTTCTCTCAGGGAACAGAGTATACACTCCCAGTCAATGAGTGTTGCCCACCCTGAGCGAAATTGGTCGGAATAAAAAGTTGTATGTCTCTGTCAAAAATTCATGCCAATGGCTTTGTCAAAAGACCTTGTACTCGTAGATTTAAAAAAAAAATCAAAATTAAATTGATGCGTATTTGTATTATTATTAAAATGAACCCCAGATGACGTTTTTTATTGAGCCCTTTTTTCCAAAAAAGTTTCCTAACTTTAAAACGGCTCAATAAAAAAGTGTATACAGAAAAATCTAAAGGCAAGGTTAAAAATTGGTAATTATCTTCGATTCATGTATAGCTTATCTGGTAAGGTTAATTTTTTTTAGCAGTAAATCTTTCACCTGGAATCGATGTAAACTTTATCTTTCCTTTTTTCTGTATCATCTTGGACTCATTTCAAGGAAAATATAAATACACATCTATTCCATTTTGAAATCTTCAAATGTACAAGTTCCTTTAAAAATAACCCACATTTTTTTGGGAGCAAAAAAAAATTGGAAAAACTTCATTGTTTTTTTTTTAGCATAAAAAACTCAATTTTCAATTTTCGTGGAAAAAGCAATTAAAAGATTTTGAAAGGTATTCCAGCGAACTTTAAAACCGCGTTTGATTATTTTTTATTTCATGAATTTTTGACAGAGATATAAAACTGTTTATTTCGACCAATTTTGCTCGGGGTGGGTAATAGTCGTTGGCCAGGTGTGTATGTATTAGCGTCTGCATGAAAATGGGCCTTATGGTCTGTATGAAGTTACGTATAGGGATATTAAGCTGGATAAAGTCCCGCAATTATAGGCACAAAATGAACCCTCTTAAGTTGAAAAACTAGTCACGGAGGCAGTCTTAAAGTTATCACTTTGAAAAACAGTTTTTCGAGAAAAAATTCGTTAAACTTGGCGAGTGTCATAAGCACACAAGCATGTATTTTTTTCTTTGAACATAAAATATATCTACTTTGGTATACTACTTGGATATGAGTACAGTGAAATCCCTGAATAGCCCTCCCTTCTATAGCCCTTCCGAGAATTGACGCTACGCCGCGGGTAGGTGTAACAGCTGCGCGGGTTGCGCGGGGTCTGCGGCTGTCAATCAGGCGAGCACTCAGTCATGAACAAACAAAAGCGGAGCGGGCTAGAATGAGTTAGTTCCCATCTACCATCAGCCCCAAAATCGGCGCTATAGAATACTTTCACTTTATATCCTCAATTAATTTACGATAGGTTCAAAAACGCAGATTACTCCTTAACGAAAACCGCCTATAAGGGCCCTTTTCATGCGCACGCCCAAATCAAGAAATAATCGTATATATACTAAGATTTACTACAGTTTAAAGAAAATCGAACAGAATTGATTTTTCTTATCGAATTTAAAAACATTTTTAATTGTAACCTGAAGGTAACACTAACGATTGAAAAATAATTTCAGTCTGGATTTAAATGAAAATTCAGATAAAATTGGGAATAACATATTCTGAACTCCCTGATTCGGGGCTTGTATTAAAAAGGTTTCGTTGTCAATAATTAACCTTCAGACACCTTTTTAATTTAACTTGCAGGCACAATTTATTTTTAAATTACCTTAAAAACAATTAATGTTCACTGTTTAATAGTTTACAAAGCTATAATATTTTTTCATTGTTTTCATAAAAGGGAAATGTATAGGAACCTTTTTGGATACTTCATTGCATTTAAACTGCGAATTTTTATGTTTATAGGTTCATTAGGACCTCCAAAAATGTCTTTTTTGTGTATTGAATTTCGGGCTTATTTTTAAACAAATTTAAATTTTTTTGCGAATGAAAGCTTGAACAGAGATCATCCATATTAATTGAGGCTTTTTATTGAGGGCGCCTGCCTTGACTGCTAAAATTATACTTTGTATGATATTATACATATTACAAATTAAATCATTACTAGTCTTATTTCTCTTCTATCGTGTAATATATTAAATTCTTATAAATTCGTATAAATTCTTTGAGATTTCGTGAAATATTTTTTAAATCTTAAACTCGTTTCAAATCTTCAAATATTATGAAAACTACTTTTAATCCTTTAAAATCATTACTTCTTTATAAATATATTATTTGAAAATCTCTAGATTCTTTTTAAATATGATGCGATCCCTTCGAATCCCTTCAAATGATCGAAATCCCATTAAAACCTTCTGAAAGGTTGAAAATCCATCGAAGTGTTTGACTTTTTCTCCTGAAATCATGTACAATCTAGTTAAACTCCTTAAAGTCCCTTGAGATCCTAAAAAATCCGTTGAAAAATTCAGACGCTCTCTGATAACTGTACCATATCTTCAAACTCCTGAAATGTTTTAAAAATTATTTGAAACTCCTCGTAAACATTTATAAACATTTCAAATGCACTAAAACTGTACTTGTTATTTAAAATTGTTTAAATCTCTTGAAATCTCATAAAATTTCTAAAAAACTTTGAAAATCTCATTATATTCCGCAAAATTTTTGTATATTCAAAAAAATGTCTGGTTAAATTAAGCAGAATATAGGTTAAATATGACATTACTATTTCTTCTGGTTAGAGTAACAAGAATTCTGGTCAAATTAACTAGAAATTCTGATTAAAACAATCAGAATTCTGATTACCTTATCCAGAAAAAATATTAAGGGTATATTTAAAAACAGAATTCTGCTTGATCTAACCAGACATTTTTTTGGTGTAATTTTTTTAAAGACTTTATATAGTTGTACTGCTTTGAAGGGCCTTAAAATTCCTGAAAATCTGTTCAGATCCCTTCAAATCGTTGAAAGTCTTTTAATTCCTTTAAAATCCGTCGAAATCTATTGAATCTTCATTTACAGTACAAAACTTACAAAAAATCCTTAAAATGAGAGGCACACAATTTTTAAAATCATCTTTAGGTAACTAATGCACGTTTACATACTTGATTCGAAATCTAGAACCTACTTTGAAGCCGTAACTCCTACCTTACTATGCGTTAGAAGCTCTAAAGTAGTTTCTTAATAAGCAGCGATTTCAATGTAATTTAGACCCTAGTTTGACGCTAAAAGTTTCGGAAATCGGCCTTTCTTCCACGTTTAGCATCAAAGTAGGGTCTGTATTTGAGACAAATTAGACCCTGTTTTAAAGTTCAAACTGACTACTGTAGGACTTGTGGCATCAAAGCAGGTTGTCTATAACCTCACACCAATATGGATGAATAAAAATAAGATTTGTTATTTATCAAAAAAAAAGTAATAATAATTTCCTGTGATATATGTATCAAGGATATTCGAAATTACTTTTTAGACATATTATTAATATATTTTTTTGATCATGACACTAAAGCATAGTGCACTGAAAAATCCGCAAGTACTAAGAAACGAACCCTAGATCGCACCCACGCACTGAGTATTTACCAAACGCCTATAGGCCAGGTCTAAAATCGCCGCAAATAGCTCGTTGCGACATCGCAACACGCGGCGATCCGATGCGGCATTGCAATGCAAGGAATAACCGTCTACAGTGGTCGCGAGTAGCGCTGTTGCGGCAGCCAATCAGCCAAAATCTTTTTAAATCCGAAATAATTAATTGAATAATTAATTTTTTTAACTTTTTGTGTCGCTAAATATTTGAAACGATTTTTGAAGAGTTGAATAAATAAATTGAGTATAATGTCAAACTTTCTGATTTCAATAAAAATATCTTTTTATCACTTTATTAAACAAAGATTTGAAAAAATTCGTTCATCGTCATAATTAGTCCAATTATACTAAAAAATACAAATATTTAGTTCAAGATTCAAACTAATATTCATCAGGAAATAAGTTTATATTAACAATAACAGTACTGTTTTTATTCCCAACTGTCACGTCGTCTTAAAATTCAAGATAAGTAGTCCATTATTTTTCATACATTTGGCTGTTCTTATTCTCCAATAAATATGATAAAACATTCAAACAGTAAACAGTTTCTCACCAAAAGAAATGATTTTTCCTCCTGAATCAAATCGTAGACAAAGTTGTACTGTTCCTTGGAAAAAAATTATTTTCTCCTTGAAATCATGTTGCAAATAAATTAACCGTAACACTCTAATAAAAATTTTATAACAATCAGTAAATTTAATTATAATTATTAAATATATATTTCAATATATTTCTGAAATTTTTTTATTTCATTCATATTATTTGTACTTAGTGATAGAAAATATGTTATTTTTATAATTTGTTGTGATTCTCAATCACCTACATGACTGTTGAATACACACACTTTCATTAATTATTGATACAAATATTTATAATGACTTATTAATCAACAATATTTAGTAATTTTCCATGATGAATATCATTCTTATACAAATTTTCAGCATTTTCTGTTAAAAGAAAATATTTTTGTTAATTGAGTGAGCATTCAGTCATTAAGATGACCAATGAGTTCAATTAACCTGAGTAAAAAATAATGTTTACTTTATTTTTATGAAATTTAAACATTGTAGGCTCAAAAGATTGAATGTAGGGTCAATATTAGAGGGGATGTTGAACAGCGTCAAAGTAGGGTCCTGAGTTACAAAATGTAGGCTTTAAATATTGAAAGTAGCTTCAGAAAGGAGTTACAGCCTCAGAGTAGGCTCCAATGTTTCATTCTCTAGGAGTTAAAAGTTTAAATAAGGGGCTATAAGTTTAAATAGCGTCAAAGCAGGTTCTGATAAGGAGCTGCTACTTCAAAGTGGGGTCTAAATTTCGACTCGGGTAAGCGGAATTGTTTAAGGGTTCTCGTTGGATCGCCGAAGTTAATCAGCGTTTGGCTCGGTTTGGCTCGGATAGGGGCCACATGGGTGTACTTATCAGATTTTGAGCTACCTTCACCCTCAAAGTAATAATAATAATAATTACAAGTAGATTAAATAGATGGAAAATAGTGATGTTATTCGTCTGAGTGAATAATTATTTATAAATATAGTTACATGTAAAATATGATATACTTCCGACCAGATAAAAGACCAAAATGATGTTGAGAAAAGATCCTTTATTCAATTTTCATTGTCGGCGTTTCGAGAGTCAATTGCTCTCCTCATCCGGAAAAACATAAATCCAATGTCAAAATGGATTACTTTTACTTCTTATTTTGTCATATGATTCGTTTTGTATTTAATATTTTAAACTTTCCTCTAATTGTACAGTGTTTATATTTATTACAGAACTAATTCGAGATGAAATCAAGTTTGTAAGAACATGATTTAATCATCAAAAACACTGACTTCTTCTTTGATAAATATAAGGTCTTATATTTTGACAATGAATTTATGTTTTTCCTGGTAAGGAGAGTAATTGACTCTCGAAATGTCGAAAATGAAAATTGAATAAAGGATCTTCTCAACATCATTTTGATCTTTGAGGAATTATAGTGTCTTCAAAATGTTAATAGCTCATGGGTACCCTAATGCAGATACTTCTTCATATATTTAGATTTTTGTAAAGTAGTTTTTGGGCTATGAATATTTTCAAATTAAATAATATTTAATAATACTAACAGAATTTTAGCAGTACCCAATCCTCCAGGGATTATTAAAATTGCTGCAGAAGAGGTACTGCACTCAGACAGAGGTTTTATTGAGGATCGTTCTAATCTCGCCGCTTCCCTTAGAGCATTCTATTTTCATCAGATACTTCTTTGGTAAAGTGATCAACTACTTTACAAATGTCAACTTCTGGAGCGTGAAATTCGGGCATAAACCCCTTTTCGGCTACAATAAATCGCTACGGAGATAGCTTCGGACATTTCTGTTCCATCTAGAGCACCACATCCGCAGAGAATCTGGATATAAAGAGCAAAAACTGAGACATTAGGGTAATTATCTTTCCGCATTATGGAGGAAAGTATGGAAAAAAGTGATTGTAGCATAGCAGATCAAGAAAGGAAAGCTATATTCGATAAAACACATAAAGATTGCCCGTTAACGAGGCAATGATTACGAAGCTAATGTACGATAATAAAAATAATGAGTATCCGCACCAATAACCGCTGCAATAAACACAAAAAGCAATTGCTTGTCTTGCATTGCATAATATTGTCTCAAGAGTAATTAAGTTTGTATTGTAATTAAAATGGGCTGAAAGCCGTGCAGTAATTCAATCATACTATTTTATAATACAAAAGTTAATTTAACACGTGCTACCAACTTGTCTATGCAGTCATTCTAATCACAATAAAAGTTGTTTTTTTCTTTATTGGACAAAGTCAAATTCAAATGAATCCGCATACGATAAAGATTATACTTAAAAAGGAAGTGCGATTAGATTATGAGTAAATGAAATACATAGTACCAATTAAATTAAAAAATAAATCCTTATTGTACCACTGCTACTGGTTTGAAACACAATAATTTTTTTTTTAGTAAATACTTTCATGTGAAGGTTATTAGATGAAAAAAGGCAAAGTTTTAATATGTCTGAGAGGAAGAAAGGTTGAAAATTTAGTTTTCAACATTATTAACTATGTATTTATCCATAAAGAAATACATCAAATAATTTATTGTTGTGAGTAATTTTTAATCCTGAAAAATAAATATGAATGGTGAGACCATCGACATAGAAATGGGCCGATAACGATGTGGGAGAACGGAGATGCGATCTAGAAAACGATAAAAAGTGAGATGTAGACTTGTTTCTTTCTAGATAAAGCTGATTGGTCGAGAGAAGCACAGGACCATGCTTTCTTTGCGAATTCCCTAACAATGTGACAATTATTGTAAGTTTCAGAATTTATTTGATGTATTTAATTTATTCGATTTTCAACAAAATAATTAAATTTTAAACCAAATAATGAATATTTAAAAAAAAATGAAAAGTAAGACAAAAATTTAAAAGTAGAATTTTCAATCGCAAATAATGAACTTTCATAATCGAAAGCTAGAGTGAACAATCAGCAATCACCAATTCCAAAATAAAAAATTAATATTTTTTGGTGAGTTCATAAGTGAACTAAAAAATCATTTTTAATTTATCCTTAGTAATTTTCTTCCTTCTCCTTCTCTTTCAATAATTCTATCATATTATGTGATTTTGTCCAAAACTGTACCACAGACAAAAATTAAAAAAAAAAGTTTTTATATCATAAAAGTTTTCATACAAAATCAATATGTTGAAAACAAATTTTTTAAATACAATTATTTTCCCTGTGTTATTTGAAAAATACCCTTCTGATATGAGATGCAATCTGAAACTGGCATATTCTACGAGTTTTACAGTAATCCACCCGACGCTACGAATTTTTAACGAGAGGTCATAGCCGTAAACTCGACAAAGTCGCACCAAATGAATTTGTACCTAAGTGTCAAATATCGACAAAATTGTGTAAGTTTTCTTTCCTCAATTTGAAAAACCAGTTAATAAATTCCGGAAAATGAATTTCTTAATTTCATTTCTGCTAAATCGAAGCTCTCAAGACTTACTTTTATGTTCCCAAGTCGGCATGAACTTTTGTCTCTAGACGAACCTTTTACGACTCAAAAATAAGATTAAAATCAACGAATGAAAAATTTGTACCTACTAAATTAGTTATTTTCAATTAAAAATTCAGAATCTGTGGGTCTGAACTAGTGTAATTCTAAAAATTTTTCTTTCAAACAAATTAAAATTGTAACTTTATATAAGGATCTCCTAAGCCGTTAGAAATACGTAAAACAAACAACATTTTCGGTATCGTCGACAAAGAAGCTCAATACAAACGAAAATCCGTGAATAAATTCACTAGATATATATATAGTATAAAAATATGCAAACTTATTTAATCATTAATAAAGGTTAGCTTCGATGACACACGGAGAAAAATACTGGCGTGATTTGGAAGAACACCGTTAACTGCAAATCGGATAAGTCACCTGAAAACAGGTAACGGTAGGCGGCTCAAGGGACCTATCCGAAATGCAGTTAACGGTGTTCTTCCAAATCACGGCAGAATGGATGTTTAAATGTAGATGTTCAAAGGATAAGACTGAAATACATTCATATGTTAAAACCGTCTGAGTGCATGCGCATCGCGCATTAGAATTTCACAGCTGCATTTGACGGCTAAATATTTTCAATATTACAATGATGGAATATTACAATTTTGGAATATTTCCAACGAATCAAAATTAGCTATACTTAAATAAAATTAGATAACGATTTCTTTCTGTTTAAAGAAGGGAACAATGATCTTAAGTTTCAGGTTTATTTGTTTCACACATTTCACAAAATGCTTATAAATTTAAAATAAAATTAAAGTTTAAGTAACTTAAAATGAAAGGAATTTAAAATTTAGATTAAAGATTATTCGTGCTACGATTACTTACCCCTGTTTTTATTTTGAATTAAAAATATTGAACATAACCTCAACTTGACTGAATGTATCATCTGATCGAAATTTCTTACCCTTTATCTGATTTTCTTTCGTGTACGAACATTAAAGTTTAATTTCAAATTCACAAACCTCGGATATTTCAATTGAACATTTTGGATGTTAGAGAGTAACATCTCACTTTTTAAGATCTATATATGCTAACTTTGAACATCTAAATTGTTTTCCTATAGTTAAACATAAAATATGTTAACATTGCATATCTAGATGTTACGCTTGAACATCCATTTTTCTCCGTGCAGTCAAAATGACCTTTTAAATAGAACAGGTGTAATAATAAGACATGCTGAAGTCGAACTTTCCGACTTCAGCATGTCTTGATTGAGGGAAATTCAAGTCGAAACCAAGTCGAAGAATTTTTATTCGGGATTGTTCAAATGTGGTAAATATTATTTAAAATATAATCATTATTCATTAACAATAGAAATTTGAGACGAAATTACTAACATAACATGACTCAATATTATTTCAGATGGTGAATAATGACTGAATAATAATCTGAAGAATCTTATTCTTTTTTTATAATATAAAATTTAAAATTTTGCTTAAAACACTAAATTAACAAAACAACGAATTGTTATAAATTGTAAATATTCTGTGAAATTTCCTGATTTTTTTCAAATAACCGATTTCTGGCGAAAAAGATTAATATAACCTTAAATTGTTTCAAAATTGTAAATGTTTTTTTATGAAACTCCTTTGAAGTAATTACTTTGTTAATTGAAAATACCAATCCAAACATTCTTAATCTTGTTCAAATTATAATTTTTCGTTTAAAATAGTCATTTTCGATGTCGAATTTCAATTTAACCTAAAATTGTTCAAAAATTATTAATCTTCTGTAAAATGTAATTATCTTTTAATAAAAATTTCAATTTTTGACTACGACCAACAATTATATCCGAAATTGCCCAAGTTTCTAAATTTTATTATTTTAAACAAACATAATTGGATTGAAATTTATTGATTCTTTGTTTAAAAAGTACAAGTTTTAGGTGCAACACACCAACATAACCTAAAGTTGTTGCAAAATTTCAAATATCTATTGAATTATAATAATTTTTTAGTGAAAATACCAATAATTTTTTAACGGAAAATACAAAGATAATAGAAAATTATTGTTCAGCATTGTGAATATTTTACGAAATATAATGTTTTTTGTTTAAAATAAACGATTCATCGTGAAAAAATGTTAATGGGACCTAACACTGATTAAAAATTGCAACTATTATTTGAACTTTAATCATTTTTGTTTTAAAATAACAATTTTTGCTGCAAAACGCTAACATAACCTAAAATTGTTAAAATTTGTGAACCTGTTTTTAAATCTGTTATTTATATCAACAATAGCAATTCTGGACGAAAAAGTTATATATTCCAAAGTTGTGAAAATATTTTTAATTTTTTTCGAAGATACACTTATCCAATTCCTACCTTACCGACATTTTTTGTGTGGATCATCTAATTCCACGCGAGATAAGATATCAAACTGAAAGGATGACATTTTTAATATACTTTAGCATCCATCAGATGTGAATGTAAAAAAAATTATTTTAATAATAAAAACCTAAAAATATGTAAATTATGAATACTGATAAAAATAGATCATAGGGGCCATTCACAAAATACGTGATAGATTTTTCAAGAACTTCTAACCCCCCCCCCCCCCCCCCCCCCCCTTGCGTGATACCTTCTCCATTGGTCTTAAACATGGAGAATGATAGTTCGGCAGACCCCCACCCTCCCCTAAACGTATCACGTATTTTGTGAATGACCCCATAATGCCAAAAATTATTTCTAATAAGGATCAAAGTAATTACTAAATATGAAAAATATGTATATCCCATTAGCAATATTGTTTTTAGATAAGTACCAGGATGACATTTCAAAAAATATATATTATACCAAATATCATGCGTATATACTATATGTAAAGTTGTTTATAAAAACAGGAAAAATTGCAAAGTATAAATATTGAATATAATAATATAATAATGAATACTGCCCAAGGTTGATTCTAAGCCAATATATTTTTTAGAAATGTTTTTTTTATATTAACATTTTGGTTGAAAGAAACTCGTGTGTAGCGAATGGACTGGTACAAAACATTTAATATATTTGCAATAATTTATTAGTAAATCTAAAAGATTTAATTTAGCCACCTAAAAGTTCACTTAAAAAAACCACAAATTTTTCTCAATTCGCATAAGTTTTTCTATGATTTTTATTATTAAAATCGACTATTTGTAGATTCAATATGCAAAATTTCAAATTCGATTGATGTATTAAACAAATTTAAATAATGAAAAACCAATCTGTTTTCAGATGCATTTTAACTATTTTAAATGCAGATAACTAACTTTTAAATGATAAGGTAGATATCGTTTTTACAATACTGAACGACCTTACGAGTAATTGAAATTACCGTTTGTCGATAAGGTAGTTCACACCTATTTCTATCGACAACGATATCAAAATTGATGTATCTACAAGTAAGGTACCATTTACTTTCACGAGAGGCCAGAGGCTCCCATTGCTGGGATGGATACCTCGCTACCTCTCTCAGTAAGAGCGGAATCTGTATAATATACTTTCTCGACCATTGTCGGTAACTTAAACTTCTGTAAAAGGAAGTTATTTGTTGCTTCCTCGCTTGAATAATCTCATAAACTAGTAAAATGAGATGGCAGTGGTATGAGAGTCGTAAGTCGTAAGGAAGGTTCAGGGCGTCTCTAACGCTTAAGTAAACATAGGCATGGTAGCTTCGACCTTCTTTATGGATCGTATAACCTTTATTGTGCACTAGAAGCAATTTTTGCGCAGGCTATGAATACGAAACACATAATTCAAGGGTGGTTGCGAGATTTCAGAGTTTAAGCCAAGGGTAGAATCAATTCACAAAAAAACTCGTAGGTTTCATTGAAATTTAAAACAGTACAAATAGTTTATAAAAAATTCATGATGAAGAGTCTCTGTAGATTGAACGACGCTTGAAACGAAAGACCTTTGACACTAATGGGCCTGAATGGAGAACATCACATAATTACTTTGTGAAGCTCTGCGCCTGGAGTGCTTGCTACAACGATTGATCAGCAATCCGGGTCAGTGAAGAGTTACAGAACAAACGTGTTATTTAAATGCACAACACAGAAAATCCAGATTAATATCTTTTTAATTTCAAATTTAAATTTCTGCCTGGCACTTTATCAAAAAGTTTCATTGTATGTTTTATTTTTAGTATTTTTTTCTAAATCATTTGGCTAGCTTTACTTTCACAAATCCACATAGTTGTACTTGACAGATTTTTTGTATCATTTGTCACTGAAATATGTTCTTTTTCAAAGGGAATCAGGTGACATGTATCTTACCGATATGAAGAAAAAAATGGATAACATTCTGAGTATTTAAATTTTAAATTCTGAAAACGCTCATTTTGAAAAAATGGTCCAATTTTTTGCTAAAAATGTGATCTTTTGTAAGCAATGAATCAGCTACTTTCTGATTCTGATGGAATTTCTATACCATTTTCAAAATCAACTCGAAAATTAAAAAATCTAAATTAGTAAAAGGGCGGCTATTTGTCTGAACAAATTTAAAGTTAATTTATTCTAATCCCGAAGTTTTTTCTTTTATTTTCGGCTATATTTGTTGTATTGTGAAGAACGAATTCCTTGATAGAATGTCTTCACGTAGTATTGCCGTTGAACGAGGCCTCGACATTTTTAAGGCAAGATAAGACAGATTTTTTGTCTTAATTATGAAATTCATGGTTTTTGCTAGAACGCCAGATAAAAATCCAGAACAAAAATTATTCCCCTAAGAAAAACGTAAAAAAAGGCTGTTAACATGCTTATCTATCTTGCATTATTTTTCACTTTTCTATGAAAATATGTTTATGCATACTTTAGCAAGGGATTTGAAAATCCTTTAAGATTTTTTTCCCTGAAAATAAAGTTGCATGGCGTAAAAAACAACCAAAAAGTACCTAATTTAAATATTTTAACAACGTGTTGGTGAACTCCGAAATTTTTGTTTCTTTAAACAAAAGAACTGTTTTTTGCTTAGATATACATAAAAAGTTGATTGAATCCAATAAATTTTGGTTGCTTCAACCCGATAGCACTTTTTTTAATCCACCAAATACGTCATCTACCAAAATACTTGGTTATAATAACTGTTAAATTTATTTATGCCAACGAAATATTTCGTTGTACAAATAATAGCCATATTCTATGGTCAGTTATATCTGTTAGAAAAATGAAAAATAGCGATTTTTTAAAAAATACCGATACCAAAGGGAAAAGTTTCACGTAAAAGTTGTTGAAACTATAGAATTATGTTCTTCTTTGTTTTGTATGCCATCACAAAATTTTGAAAAATAAGGCGAGATAAAAAATCTTGTCAAGAAATATTTTTCCTTCACTTCGTAGATTGCTGAGGGGAGAACAAGGGACGAAATGCATGCGATTCAGTTCATTTTTGCCGTATTTTGCTAATATCTTCGTAAAATCTAATTTTTTCTGTATAATTGTATTCGAAAAATGGTTTTTATTTTTTAATTACTATTTAATGAAATAATAAAATGATAATAATAATTAATAATTACAAAGATATTACAGAAATAAAGTTTTGTTCCATGCATTTCATCCATTGTTTTCCCCTTAGCTTTTAACGAATTGAAATTAGCTGATGTTTGAAGTGAAAATACCTAATTGAATTGTTGATTGGATTTTTAAATTTAAATTGAAAAACGAAAGGCTGGATCGCTTCACTAAACTTAACCGACATCTTATTTTCTATAAGATTTTATAGAAATATGCTTTGTTCTCTTGGATGAGAAATGTGTTATTGTTCAATAATAGTAAAAAAATTTAAATTTTCAGTGTAATATATGCAACTGATTTTATCAATTTTTTATCAGAATTTCGTAGTAACATATTCTCGATAAATATTGCAAAAATGTTTAATGTCAATAGGTATCGCCATTTATTCGCGGAGAAAAATAGATGTTAGCACAGACTATCTAGATATTAATTGGTAATATCTTAGCGATTTAACTATGGGACAGAAATCTAGATACTAAAGTAGAGTATACGTAGATATTAAAAAGAAGATTTTAACTGACAATATCCAAGATATTAAAGGGCAGAATCTAAGATATTAAATAAATATTTTTTAATTGTACAGAAATTACGTGTAAAGCATACGATTATCTATAAAATGCAAAAGAATGTCAATATCGTAGTCCTCTGTTTTTAAAATCCGAATCTTCAAGCTTTCGCCTTTTTTCACAATAATGCAATTTTTGTGTTGAACAGATAATACACTGTTTAAGGCTAATATGAAAGATGGCTGTCGCTGAATCTTCATTTTCTTGAGAAAATTATGACATATCTAAAAACATTTATTCGATTTTCCACCAAAACTCATGGTGCAATAGATATCCGAAAATCCACAATAACACGACGAAAGCTCGAGAAACAGACCAAGAGGGGTCAAAATCTTATGTCGCCACGCCACACGTGAGCGACCTTGCTCCATTAAAATTTCGCGTTTTAATATCTTAGATATTAACTGTTAAATCACACATTTTAAACTTTTAATGTCAACGGATTTTGCCATTTAATATTTTGTATGTTGAATAGAAGATATTATGTCGTAATATCTATATATTATGGTTAAATATCAAAGTTTTAATATCTGCTTTTCAATATCTATTTTTCTCCGTGTATCATTTGAGAATTTTCCACTTATTACAGCACATAAGTGATTAAGAGTTTACACACTATTTGATATATCTAAAATACAAGCAAACAGTATCGAGAATCTTTTGATACTGACTTCTCCTTAAATTGTAGTACCAATCAAAAATTTGTTGTTTTCGTGAGTTTTGTTTGCTGTACTTTGAAAGTTTCTAAGAAATTAACATAAAATCAGCGCTAAATTTAATTTTAAATGATTATTCATTTAGCTGACAATTTTATTTTTTTAATCGGTTGAGAATTGTATCGATAAACTTTAAAAGGTCCAAAGTCCTTTTGTCGCGAGTGATTCGTTGCCGCGAATCTGGATTCGTAAATATAGTTATCTCCGCTCAATTTAAAAATAATTCGTGTCTGAAGAACATTTGCTTCTTCTGAAGGTTGAAATATATTCAACATGAAAATTTAGATCTCTGCGGTATAACTTATGAAAAAATCTCACTTGGATCTAATTATCAGTCGAAGACTAGGGCGCCCAAGAGTGTGATACTAGGCACCGTCACCTCCTTTCAATCCCTTCGACGAAGTAACGAGAAACGCTCGCATAATCTTATGTAAATCCAACCTTACACCCTTATGCTCGCACGCCCTTAACACAGGAGAGAGCAGCCAGGACTTGGCTTTCTGCGCAGGGGGGTTAGTTCTCGGGTTACGTGAGTAGACGGGGGCTTATATGAATGTTAAAATAAGTTTGAAATTGTCGCGGACAAGTTCAGTCCTGTGGGACCAGACCCGAACGAGTAATTCCGCAACAGCGGCAGTTTCGGCCTTTCGGCAAGTTTCGAGCCAACGCCTCCGATTTGAGCATCACATTCTCGATGATTTCATTCGCCTTGATTATTCCAAAACATTATTCAGAATCATTGGTTTTTGTATTAAACGCATTTAGCTCAAGATTAAATGTAAAGTTACTCACAAATTATTTGAGACTGGCAGTTGAAGAATATATGATTCATTGCGTTCGATTTTGGTTGAATTGCGCGTGATCATGAGTACACTTTTAATTCTGAACCAGAAACAAGTTACTTCTGAATAATTCCACTGTAATTCCTATGGATTCCATATCATTCTGAATGCGGTTTTCATTCCTTCTAAATCAACACTCTGTCAAAAGTCGTTTCCAGGGATGCCCCGTCATAATTGATTCGCTAAAATTCAGATTGATCCCGCCTTGAAAAAAAGAATTACCTGTACCAAGTGAATTTGACTTGAATAAAGCATGTGAAAGGCTTTATTAATTTCAAAGAAATATTCAAGGCAAATAAATACATATGCATTTTAAAAGGTCCAAAATAATTTCTATTAGCCAAACAAATATTCATAAGATTAAGTTAACATTGGTAGATTAAAAAATACGATATATTAGTCGCCGGGAAAAATTTTAATGAACCAAATAAATATTAACTGTACACAAAAATACACATCTTAAGCCAAATGAATGACTCATTGTTCCAAATGAATGTGCCATGAATGCGGGAAGAGAAAATGTGAATTGATGGAAAATATATGAAAAATAAATGAAAATAAATGATGCAAAAACTGTCATAATTGAAAAAAGTGCGCATCCCATAAGACAAACAATATTGTTAATTAAAATTTTATTGATCCAGTCTCGATTTTACCAAAAAAATACTTGATAAGCAACTTTAATTCATTTTCTTTTTTGTAGCTTGTGTCGTTCATATGAAAATTTAATTTTTCGTTTTTAATATTGTTTTTTATATTTAATATTTTTTATTTTTTCATATATATTTATTATATCATTTTTTATATTTAATATTAATATTGTTTTTTAATTAATTAAACTAAGAAAACGCATCCTATCCGAAAGTAATTAAAACAAATGTGTAGATATTTTTTAGGCACAAAATGTTTGTCTTGTCAACTGTTTTCACATCTTGCATAGTTTGATCGCAAAATTAAATTTTTGATTTTTCATTATTTTTTGTGCAATAAAAAATTGAATTTCGATTTAAAAAAAAATTCAAAAAGTTATTATAATAATTGCTCAGGGCTTTCAAAAAGAACTTTTTTTCTTCTCTGGACTTTTATGTCATAATTTGCGTTGTTTGGCTTAACATTTTTATTTTATTTCACGTTCATAAGAACCTGTTTTTTGGGTTCATAGTCTCAATATTTAGACGTTTGACCACAAACTGGGGGGAGGGG
Organism: Belonocnema kinseyi; assembly: GCF_010883055.1. Lineage (NCBI taxonomy): Eukaryota > Metazoa > Arthropoda > Insecta > Hymenoptera > Cynipidae > Belonocnema > Belonocnema kinseyi. The sequence continues at coordinate 86,649,055 of NC_046662.1, read as the reverse complement.
GTCGAATTTTACACAGATATAATACGTTCTCGAATGAAAATGTAAAAATAAAAATAAATGAGATAAGAAAATTAAATGAAAACTAAGAGAAGTCTAGTCAACATAATGGAATTCAAAGAAGTTCAAGCGAATAATAAGAAATTTAACAGTAATCGATGGAATTTGAGGAAATTATAGTGAATTAAAAGGAATTCAAGCAAATACAATGATTGAATTCTATTTTAAAGAAAATTCTACGGAGTAGATTAAAAAGAAATACAGGTGAATCTAAGAAAATGCTAGAAAACTCAAATAATTTTAAGAAAACTTAAGTGTATGAAGGTCATTAAAAATGTATTTATGGGAATTCCATTAAATAATAAATCATTCAAGGGAATATAAAGAAATTAATGGAATTTAAGAGAATTCTCGTAAATTCAAGGGAATACCAAGAAATTCAAATGAATTTGAGATAATTTAGAAGTATTTGGCGGAATTCTAGAGAATCTAGAATTCGAAGCAGTTTAAGAAAAACCATGGAAGTTCAGGGGAATTCAAACAAGTTTTGGGAAATACAAGTCAATCGCTCATTTTGTTTTGTTTTATTTTCCTTTCATTTTTGCTGTATCCTTCATCTTTCATAAATATAATATTCTATAAACAAGAAGCATCTCGACCCTTTGTTTACGGAATAATCGCAAGTTTTTTCTTTATAAGAACTTAACTGAATGTAATTTTATTGTTGTATTTATATGGAAAACCGTTCATATTATCAAAAAAATATTGTATCTTTTTTTTATTAGAAAAGCATATTTAAGTTCAACGTAATATGTGAAATTTCAAGCAAAACTTTCTGCAAAAAATCCCAAAAATATGCACTAAGGGAACATTTTTCTCGAAGAAAAGCATCATCTTCTTGACTATTTTATTTCGAACCGCCTGAATATCTTTGTTACATAGACAGAATTATTCGATTGCAAGAGGCTTACTTTTGACATATGGTCGTAATGTCTCGTAGTCACCTCCCTTGATATTGTCATCGCCTTGAAAGTTTCGCCTAAGATGAGACTTCCTTGACGAAAGTCGAAATCACGAGTTAGCTCAGAGTTCCCGTTGGATTTGTTGGCGGTAGACGACGCGAGGTGAGGGTCGCGAATTCGTCGGGCAGGTTGGCGTTTCGGGTAAATGGGATGTGATGCGAGTAACTGAGTGGCTAATTGAATGAGGTGTCTCTCAGGAGCACCAATCCGCCGCGTGTCACACGTCAGAACTCTGTTGCGTTTTCCGTGCGCACAGGGACAACGCAAACTAGTTTACCGATGATCGTTTGCAGTGTGCATACAAATTATGATCGAAAATGATGCCACACATATTCTTGCCCGTATACACGTTATTCGCATATACATATGGTCTGTTCCGTAAGAAGGGGTATGGGTTCCAAGAAATCTTACTGTATCAATATTGAGCATTTAGTATTTCTAAAGAAGTTAAACTTACAAGCTCAGAAAAAAACAAAACAAGCTTGCGAATGAGCTTTAAAAACATGTCTTCAAATACATATAGCGAACTCTCGCTTTCAGTCCCCCCATTTTTGTTCTTTCTGAAACGGCTGGTCCATGCAGTTTCTCAGAGAAGCAGGGCGCGAGCGGTTCTGGCTTTAATTTTGGAAGGATCGCAGTGTTCCAGTACTCAGTCAGTCGATTATAGTGCGCAGAATCATGCCTTCTCAATTGGAAAACGTTCAGGCTGCCCTAATAGTTTACGTTTTTATCCCACAGTAATTGCGAAGTTATTTGCTACGAAACTTTAGATAGAGCATACATTAAAAATCCAAAAATATCACTGTTGGCTTATACTTATTTGTGTTTAAATTATACTTTTCATTGAAGAACATCATTATAAATATTTAAGACTAATTTCGGCAGATTTTTCAAGTGGAAATGGTTTAGAAAAATTATAAAAAATGTCCTAAAACTTTTTTGCTAGAACAATCTTTTAAAATTATTTTTGTTTGCTTCTTGTCGCACAAGATGAGAAAAAATACTGACGTATACTAAGAAATTGTTTAAAACTGTGCATCCTCTTTTTTAAAAATTGCCTAAAATTGTTCAAAAATCTCAATTAAAGTCCCACTTAATGTCGGGGGCTAGTCGGGTCATCTGAGTATACCCCGACCAGTAACGTCACGGTAGATTAGTCGGGGGCTAGTCAGGCGCCCCAAATTATCCTAGTTGGGGCCTGTTCGGGTACTAGTAGGGGTCATATGATAAATACATCCACGTGGAATATTAACCAAATTCCACAAAATTTGTGGAACATTCCCTAAAAGTTTGTCAAAATACTTATTATTTACGGAAATATCCATAAACTTTTTTGAAATTTTATAAGAGCTCAAATTTACCCAAGATTTAATAGGGAACATATCCTACGCTTAAAAATGCATAAATTTATGTAAATAAAATTGCCCAAAATTTGTGGAATATTAAAAAAAAAACTTCAGCTGGAACTCATCAATGGAACAGCTTCGCTCTGAAGGAACCGCCATGTTGGTCACGGCAGTCTCTGCTTCAGGTAATTATGCTTCGTTACGTGCTGACTGCTGTCTTAAACACCTGACGCGTCATTTCTGTTGCGCGAGAGGTCACTGATTAATCAAAAAAAAATTCTCTTTTCAATTTCAACTACCTCAAGGATTAGACTTGATTTACATATAGCAAGCCTTTCAGATCAATTTAAAAATAAGCATCTGTACAAATTTAAAGTCTCATGACTTTCGGCGGACTTTTCACCTACATCTATATGTATCTTTTCCAATGTGGATTTTCTTAAAATTCCATACAAAGGTATTTAGAAATGTTCCTAGAAATTCACAATTTTCTAAAGAATACTACAAAAAAATAAGATTACGTCTTTTTGAAGATTTTGATCGTTGTTTTTATAAAAAAATGATTTTCGTACAAAATTATTAACTTAATAATTATTTAGTAAGTATATTTGAGATGAATTTAACATTAATAAATCTTTTCTCCAAAAAACGGTGTAAGATTATTGTTAAATTTATTCTTAGTGTTTTAGAATAAAAAAAAGTCATTAGTGAACAAAAAGGCCCGACTAACTCTTGACCAACCACCGACCAGGCCTCGACTGAAATTTTGACAATAAAAAGCCCAACTAGTCCCCGATTAGTCTCCGACTGGGTACTTTGTCCAAATTAATAACCCGAATAGCCGCCGATTAGTTTCCGACTTGTAATAGGGCCAAATGGGGTTATTTCCACACGGGTAACCTATCGTTCTTAACAAAATATGTATCTTTTTTGAAAACCAATGATTTTTTATCAAACGTAACGATTGTCGGAATAAAATGCATAAACAAAATTGTTTCAAATTCTACATCTTCTTTAAAATTTAAAAATTTTTGTTTATAAATACCGTTTTTCGATTTAAAAAAACGTTAACGTTGTGGTGTGAAAAGCAAAAATCACCTATCATGATTTAAAAATTATGCATATTCTTTTAAATGCTTGAAATTCATATATTTTAAATTCAAAATATAAATTTACAACGAAAACCATTCATATAATCCAAAATTAATAAAAAAATTCGATATCTTATTCAAAGTAAAATTAATATTTCTTGAAAATACCAAGTTTTGATGTCAAACGTCAATGAGGTCTACTCTCTAAGTTTTCTCGAGTGAAAATATGACTCAAGCTTCCGAGTGGAGGCTAGTTTCACTCCGGTCGAGTGAATTATTTTCACAATTTCACTCGATCAGTCAATACGTTCGCTCGAAGACAACGAGTTGACAGTTTTGCTTGAAATCGTCGAGTGAGTCACTGTACATGGTGTTTTTTGCTCGAAGAACGAGAGAAGTTTTCGGTGCGCCTCACAGTGGGAGAAAAAGCACATTTTTTGGACAAAAATCGAATGACAGTGCAATTCTTAACGGATTTTAATTTTTCTTTTTTAGAATTGACCATGAGGCTTCCAGGTATAACGTTTAAATGTGACATTTTTATTTTTATTTAACAGTTATTTGTTATTTAACAACAAACAGTGATTAATTAATTTTGACTCATAGCTTTTGTATAAAGTTTCTCAGACGGTGATGCGCGCTTACAAGAAGTTAAGAATAGCTAATGACTGCCAATTGTTTAAACAACTTTTATAAACAAAAGCACATTTTGACCTTTTTTATTAAAACAGCTTGATTTTTTCACGGAATCAACTTAAAATGTTTTTCCTAAGACTCCTTGCTATCATATTTTCAATAGTGACTGAAAGTGATAATTATTTTAACGATTTTCATAAACAACTAGACATTTTGACCATTTTTTCATGCATAGGTTAAATTTTTTTCGGAATCAATGCGAAATATCTTGAAAAAGAATCCCTGCCTTTTCATCATAAAATAGTCAACATTTGCATTCGTTTATAAAAATTGTATAAATAATTAGCAATAATTAGCTATTTTTAACTGCTTGTAAGCGCACATCATTGTTTGAGATACTTTATACAAAAGCTACTGGTTAAAATTAGCTAATCATTGCAAATCACGAAAAAAAGGACTTTTGTTAATTAATTTGTTTCTAAAATTATTAAAATTTATTTGTTACTTTGACTCACTAATAAATTATTTGTATTTCGTTTTTATATTGATTTATGACTTTTTTTTAAATTTCAAAGTCTCAGAAGAAATAGTACCATGGAAAAGTTTAGCAACAAAAAATTGTAAGTTTGTTGTTAAGGAACAAATTTCCGTTAAGTCAAAATAAAAATTGCACAGTTAAATGTTATACCTGAAAGCCTTACGGTCAATCCTAAAATAGAAAAATCAAAATTCGTTATGAATTGCACTGTCAGTCGAGTTTTGTCCAAAATTGTGCTTTTTCTCCCACTGTGCGCCTGCTCAAAGCAATCAGTCCCATATGTAGTCGTGAATAAGTCAGTGATTATATAATTAAAATCAATAATTATATATGCATATAAATTGTATTTATTAAAATGTTCTTTGCGAAGTGTAAGTTAGTTATTCTTTTTTTAATTCAATTAAAATAAACTGTTACTTAGCAAATCTATGTGTTTAGAATTTTTCCTAACTAAAATCAAAAGCCATACAATTGATATGTATTCCTTTGCATTTCATAATAACTGTTGATTTTAATAGAATTAATTGCATTCAATACCTACTTTGAATTACGCGCCAACTGTGGGCAACCGGCGCGCAAACCTAACGTAAGCGCTGTAGATCAAGGCGTCGCCATTAGCATCTTTGGTGTAAGCTGCAGCTTGCACTCGACGCGACGCTTTAGTTTCTTCAAAGTTTCGTACCAGTGCCGAATAGTGTAAACGTGATTAAACAGTGATCAGTGTCATTAAAAGTGATTAGTGATTGAGAGTTATTAGTTTTAGTTGAAAAAAGTGATTGTGAGTGATAATTAGTGACTTAGAAGAGTCAATCAAAGGACTCCTCGAGGTTGTAGCTTTCCAGGATGCATCATATCTCCACTATGCCTAAGGAAATCCAGTTGGCTCGCTGTATTCGAAGAGAGCGTGCTTGATTCCGAGCTTGAATCTTAACTTCTTATTCATCAAAACAATCGGCCCTTTTCAGAGCCAACACATTTTTTATCGAAGGAAAAAAATTCTTGTACTTCATGTTTCATTTGCTTATAGCATTTTTAGCTCGAACAACGGTTGAATTTTTCACCCACTTCGAGTGATATTTCCCTGTTCTTCGAGTGAGAATTCGTTCGAATGAGTTGAATGGGAAATGCACTCGAAGGAAAAGTGGAATTTCACCCGAATCACAGAAGCGGGGTTTTCACTTTTTCTTCGAGTCATATTACACCCGATTCGAGTGCAATTTCACTCGAGAAAATTTAGAGAGTAAGGAGACATTCATTATTTACGGAAGGATGATTTTATCCATTTTTTACCCTGTCCCCATGTGAAGATACATAATATATCTTGGACTCACCCACCCCTTCTTACGTAAGATTTTACCTAATTTTCCTGCATAAAGAAAATTTATTATAATTTTCATTTATACTCTTCAAAATGTGTACAAATAAACACATTTAAGATTTTAAAACCTTAATATAAAATAAAAATATTTAAATAAGAATATGTAAATAAAATTGTATATTAAAAATGAAAAAATGGATCTCATAGTTAGTGGAACGTCCAACTAGATAATTTTTTAATACTTTTTGTAACTGCTTTTTAATTTTCTATTCGATTTTTGTTTCCTGAAACATTGCTGTATTATGGAAATTTTGTCTTCGGGTGAAATCTCGCGTAACCAGCAACCTCGAGGTTTACCGAACGCTTTGCTCTCGGCAATGTAAACTATTACGTAGGAATTACCTTTACCCCCTGCCCCCCGATATAAGGTCATATAGAGATTTTTGAATTGCCCACCTTCCCGTTAGTACCCTTACGTAAGTAATGAATGGTCCTTAATAAAGTTATTCAAAATTTTCTTTAATAACTAATGACTTTTTAATACAAAATTTTATATCTAAGCAAAAGTACTAACACAATCCGAAATTTGTTTGAATCTCGTAAAATTTCTTATATTCAATCTAATGATTTTTGTCCACATATACGAATTTCTAGTGAAGCCTACCAATATTACTTAAAAATGTTAAAAAATGGTAAATATTGTTTTCAATACTACTTTTTTTCTTAAAAATACCAATTTTTGCTGACAGTAACATGACCCAATATTATTTGAAAAATATAATTTATGTTCAAACTATAATAATGTTTGATGAAAAATACTCATTCTTGACGTCATATGCTGACATAACCTAAAATTGTTCAAAAATTATCAATATTTTTTTTTATTTATGTAATTTAAATGAAATTTAAAATCCTATTTAATGTTCAACAATCAAAGTAAGTTGGAGAATTCCTAAAAAAAACCAAGAATACATCGACCAAATTTAAAAAACCACCATAAAATGTTCCTATTGCAATTTGAGATAAAATAAATAAAAACTTTTCTAAAAAGGAATAGAAAAAAAACTATTTTTTTGGAGAAAAATAAAAAAGAGCAAAGCAGAATGAAAAGGCACTCAACTGAATCCCCTTCCTTTTTTCATTTCTTTCGTCTTTTTTAATTTCAATATTATCAGATCACAATAAAAACATTTGTAATAAATAATCACCAACGTTTCAGCACTCATACAACACCTTTATTAAGGCAAGAAAAATTCGAGCAGGCAGAATCAATAACGAAATGACGATGCTCTCTCGTCTTTTTTATTATTGTAAAAAAAATTCTTTTCTTTTTTATGATAGTTATTATTACTTTTTTCTTATTAATTACAATTGGAACATTTTAGGGTGGTTATCGAATCATTAGTCAATGGATTCTTAGTTTTATGATCAGGAATTCTGCACAATAATATTTTTTGAAATCTAATGATTTTCTAGTACAAATTTCAATTCTGACAAAATAAACTTAAAATCTTTATTGTTTTGAACAAAACTCGTTAGACTGAAATCTAAGGATTTTTATTTTAAATATAAATTTAAAGTAAAGCACACCGTAATATGATATGAAGTCATTATATATTGTAAATATTCTTTAAAATCTAAGAATTTTTTCTACAAAATACCAATCAATTCCTAAGAAAAACATTATAAGAGAAAATTATTCCGAAATATAAATCTTTTTCCAAATTTAATGATTTTTGTTTAAAATAATCAATTTTCTATGAAAAACACGAACATATAGGTTTGAACTGTCCAAAAATTGCTAATATTTTTCGAACTATAATGATTTTTCTTTTAAAATACAATGTTTTGGCTTGAAACACATACACAACATAAAATTATTGAGAATTAGGAATCTTGATGTTATTTGGTTAAAAATGTTGAAAATGTTTAAGTACGCAAACAAACCACGATTAATACATTTTTGAGAAAAGGAGTTATGCATAATTTTTGCATTTTCAGGGCTCGAGAAATACGTTTATTAATCTTTAATTAACTATGCAATCTAACTAGTTAACTATACTTTCGTTATCTATGCTATCCTACTAAAATTTTAATTTTATTAATTTTGTAATATTATAAAAACTGCACCTAAATTCAAGCTATAGAATTCAACTAAACTTCGATAGTAAAGGATAGCCTGCCAATTATTCGGTCGTTATTTCTTGTATATAATATTATTGGAATTTTTCTTATATCACCGGTGATTTTAAAATGTAGCATTTGTCTCATTACTGAGAAATCATGACGAATGGGCTTATCATATTTTGTTCGCTTACTTCTAATATAAATATAAAAAGTCTTATATTTGTGATAAAATATTAAATGTGTTCTCATTCTGCAATCTTGCTGGAAGTGTATACTATGACGATGACATCGAAAAATGTAATAGAAGTTGTGTGCATTAGATTAGTCAAAATTAAGTGGCTTCAATTTTCACGGAAACCGGTAAATATGTATCTTGTCGAAAAAAACACACATATTTTTATGTTTTTTTGCAGAAAAACTCTCCCCTCGGAAAGTAATTATCCCACTTATGGATTTTTACACCTAAAAATACAACTTCCTTTCTAAGTACAATTTTTCGTAATAAATAAAGAGCTAATTATTCACAGGAATATTCAAAACATTTCGAAAGGATGAAAAGTGACGAAAAAATAGGTATTTTTTCGGTTAGACAATGCATGTTTGTCGGTGCCCGTGAAAATTCAAACAGCCACTTATTTTGGCCCACTCTAGTATGCATGCTCATCTAGAACAAAATGCTGCAATATCGTGCGAGATTGACGCTTGTTACAAATTGCGTGGATGACGAGAGAGCTAATCTGACAAGTCCCAGGTTATTAATAATCTATCACTTATTGGTTTTCTGTTAGGTTTATGCCGATGTTGAGCCATTTCAAGGGGGAAGGACCATTCGTCAAAATGGTTCAATCCGTCGATGATTGGCTGCTTTACAATGCAGAACTTTTATAATTTATTACGCATGTATTCTATTAGGGTCTAAGATATGCTTTTTGCTTATTTTATTTACGGTCTATTTATTTCACTTTTAATTAAATTGCGATCTCTAAATAATCTGCCAATCAAGGCAAACCTCTTCTTTTTGAATAAAGAGGACGAAGTAATCAGTGCCGTAGACAAAAGAGTTTTTAGGTGTTAGCTCCCCCCCCCCCTTTTTAAAATGGAATAGACATATTTACTTAACTGGCCAGTTAAGGCACTATATATGTACTTTTATACCGCGAGTGTAATATTAAATAAAAATTTCAATAATGAATTTTTGAATAGAAACAGTATAATAATTATAATATACGCAACACAAAATATACATAATTTAATATGATAAGATACAACAATTCGATTTCAAACCCTATTCTTTAATCGACCTAAAATGAAAGATCGCAATTTTCGAGGCTGTCCATTTGGTTCAAAATTCGGTTTTTCTTCAAAACAAAAGCTTAATGATACAAGGAATGAAATCCAAACAAAAAGCTGTGAAAATTTTTTTTTCTTTCTTTTTCTTTCTATTATTTTTAGTAACTTGATGGGAAAGTACCCCAACGGTAATCGGAAGTTCTGTGGTCCGATTCCCAACAGTGCAAATGGAAAAGATTTTTTTTCCGAAAAAATGTAATTAATAAAATTTTTAATTCATAGCTCCATCTAGCCTATAAAGACGTTAAGAAATTTTGTTATTCTCTCATGATAATATAGACTCTTTACAAAATTTGACTTGCAACATCTAACAGAATAATGTGTGTATTTCTGAAAAATGATTCTTCTCACGATTTCTTTCCAGTAGATTAAAATAATAAAAATTTTATATCTTAAATTATATACTAATTTTTACCTGTAAGTAGTAACGTACTTTCTATTCAGTCTTTGAAAGCCCTACCTTTATGAAATTCTGACGACGCCACTGCGACGTATGATCTTTTCGATATATCCAATCTTCGCATCATCCGTAAAGAAATTGTCCTTCTTAGCTCCATTAAAAAAAAGGAACACTGACGAGGCCCTCACTAGTATTTCTATTTTGAATAAAAGATTTAAAACTGTAATTGAGCATTGATGAGGCTTTAGAAGAGGGGTCTATTTAATTATTTACAAACGAACTCATTTGCTCCTACTATAAAGTGATTGGATGACATCTAAATACAAATAATATTAGAAAATTCGTTTGTTGAGTCTTGACAACACTTGCTTCGAGTTTGGCTTTTTATAGTTACCTTGTTACGCCCAAATTCCTGTATAAACCACAAATTTTCCTCAATTTTTGCTTTATTTTTGAGTTTATTTTCCTCTTTGTTTATTGACACTCAGGGGAGACAAAAAAACATGTTTATTTTGGTCAAAAATACAAAATTAATCAAAAAATTTCTCTTAATACTTTTGTTTTCTTTAAAGTTTCAGTTTTTCCAAAAAAACAAATTTCAGAACGAAACAAAATAAGAAGCAATTTATTATATTGAAATAAATAGTAAAAATTAAAAGTTAATATAATCAAGATTAAAATAATTATACCTTCAATCAATGTTGTATTATTGATAAATTATTATTATAAATTAATAATATATATTATATTATTTATATTATAAATTAATATAAATGAATTCGTCTGAAAAGGTGGGTATTTTATGCCCGGGCCAAAATAGTTTCAGTTAACAATTTTCCAGAAAGGGAAATGTGGTCACCGCTACCCCCGCCTAGAAAAAGTTATGTAACCGACTTCCAAATTTGGTGGTCTATTATTATACAATGTCTTTTGATTTAGGCGTCATTCACTCTAATGACACTCTTTTTATTAAGTATTTATGGCCATACTTTTCTGCCCTGACATACATATCCTAACCATTTTTTCCAGGGTCTGCCTCTGGGCACACTGCCATTTACTTTACCTAGATACACCTATTCCGTTAGTCGTTCATCTTTGATTCTTTCGACATGTCCGAACCATCTAAATTCTAATCCAACTCATTTCCCATGTGTCAACTAGTGTCTCTTCTGCAACACATTCTTTGAGGATTATCTTATTACTCACTTTTTCCCTCAGTGTTTTCCCGCATATTATGCGCAGGTGTCTCATGTCAATCGCGTTAATTTTACTTTTATCCTTTTCTTGATAGGTCCATGTCTCACTACCGTCTAGCACAGTCGGTACAAATGTGGAATTATATATTGCCCTTCTAGCATTATTTGATTTTCATGCGCCTATCTAACTCCCGATCTATCTTTCCGTCACTAGTGACTTATCAACTTGTTCTGTTCTCTCATTATTTAAGGCAATGTTGCTTATTGTTTGCTCACTCTTTCCTTCCCACATCATAGTTTTTGTTTTATTCACGTTAATGCTGAGGCCTATGCTCTTCATGCGTGTATTCAATTAGTTCAACATTCTTTGAAAGTCTTCGATTGACTTTGCCATAACAACCTTATCATCTGCGAACCATTCTTTGACACATGTCCATGAATAATATAAATAGTTATGAGGACATAACGCATCTTTGTATAACACCCTGCATAGTATCGAAACAGTCACACAGTTTCCCATTTACTGTTAAACTCGCTTTGTTACCCGCATTCTTTCAGGATTTCCCAAAGTTCGCTTCTATATACTTTTGTCAAAAGCTTTTTCTAGGTCAACAAGAGCTCAGAAAGTTTTTTTCTTACTCTTTTTGATTAAGATGTTACTTTTGGACTAGAAAGAAGACACTTAAAAACGTTTCAGATGCTCTACTTTGAAATTCGGAAAATTCAAGAAAGTAAAATATTATCAAAAATGTATAGTTTGAACAGAAATTTAGAAAAGGTAACTACTGAGAGTTAAATATTGAAAGTTAATAGTGAAAAATGAAATCAACAAAACTAAAATGTATTTGAAATAAGTTTATGTGACTTCATCAGTTATTTCAAATGTTATACAGTTCAAATGTCATAAGGTGCTCAGTTAAACGTGACAAACAGTCATGCCCGAAATCGTACTTACATCAGGACTTTAACGTAATTCCACTAATTTTTATTTAAATCAGTCCTACGTATGTAATCTTTATAATTTCAACGTAAGCTGTGAAATCAGTTACAAATCTCAAACCTCTATCAAAATAATTCTTTTTTAATTAGCACTATATTAAGATTTCCAACATTTTGATTTCAGGGCTTAAGATGATCTCAAGGTACCGCGGCCTGCCCACTCCCTCGGCGCCCTTTTTCTATTGTTCAGCCCTGAGCTCGATCTCGAAGCTGGACGGCACTCGACTGGCGGCTGCGCCCTGCCATGGAGGTCGAGCCGAAGTACAGTGGTCTGGAATACGAATTTACTGTTCATAATCGCCCACAGGTCGTATTTCTTAACCGATTTAAAAGTTCTTTTTTAGAAATGCTCAGCAATTAATTTTTAAGAGAATTGTGGTTTGCTTTTTTAAAATTTTTTTTTCCAGAGCAACAATATATAAACAAGTATAGTGATAAAATTGAGCATTTTAGCTTTGTGAATTTTTATCTCAAGAAAAAATGCAGATTGAAACTAACTATTAGCCGGAATTGTTGCACATGCATTCATAGAACATCATTAATTTTAACAATATTTAACTTAATTATTATAATCAATTTCTATAAACAAATTCTTTATAGACGAGTTTTTCTCATAGTTGAATTGATTTTTCTGAACAAAAATGATTCGCAATTGTCTTTAAAGCCATTTATATACTTTAAGCTTCATCAAACATAAACAATATAGATTGTTTATAACAATTTAGTAAAACAAGTCACCTAATCGGCTGTTTCCTCGTAGAAAAAAATGTTTTTTTCTACAATAATTATTAGAGTGACATTTATGCGGTGACTAACCGACGAAATTAAATAGAGAATAATTTATATGATTGTTATAAATAATTTTTTTTAACAAAACTATGATTTATTGTATTTACATGCAAAAAGGACCGTTTTCCACTGAAATTATCCGAGAATAAACTAACAGTGATTCCAAAATTGGATATAGGACATTAAATAATAATTTGCGTAATTGTTAATAACAATTTCTGCAGCAAACTGTCCATAGTTCTGAATAGTAATTTATTTACTTTAAGTTTTTTATAATAATCTCATTATTATTGTAAGTATCAATTTTTTCATTAATTCAATAACACAAATAAGATTATCACAAAAATCATTGAAGAAAAAATAACTTTTTTCTACGACCAACCGCAGATTGTCACGCATTGTTTCAAAATTGTTATTAACAATTACGCAAATTATTATTTAATGTCCCATATTCAATTTTGGAATCACTGTTAGTTTATTAACGGATAATTTCAGTAGAAAACCGTCCTTTCTGCATGTAAAAAAAAATAACTCATAGTTTTTTCAAAAAATTGTTTATAACAATCATATAAATTATTCTTTATTTAATTTCGTTGGTTAGTCACCGCAATAAATGTCACTCTAATAATTATTGAAGAAAAAAACATTTTTTTCTACGAGGAAACGGCCGATTAGGAGACTTGTTTAAGTAAATTGTCATAAACAATCTATGTTGTTTATTTTTGATAAAGCTTAAAGTATATAAATTGCTTTAAAGACAATTGTGAATCACTTCTGTTCAGAATTTGTTTATAGAAATGTTTATAAAAACAATAGTTGTTAACTCATGCTAATTTTTTTGTTACAAATTATGAATCTTATGAAAAATATTAGCAACTAGCGTGAAATAAACGATTTTTTCTATGATAAAAAAACACTAATAAGAATTTGTTTATGAATATTGTTTATAATAAATAAGTTGAATATTATTAAAATTAATTATGTTCTATGAATGGATGTGCAATAATTCCGGCTGATAGTGAGTCACTATATTTGTTTATATATTGTTGCTCTGTGAAAAAAATTTAAAAAAAGCAAACCACAATTCTCTTAAAAATTAATTTCTGAGTATTTTTTAAAAAAAACTTTTAAATCGCTTAGAAAATACGACCTGTGGGCGATTATGAACAGTAAATTCCTATTCCAAACCACTGTGCGAAGGGGCGCACAGTGGCAGGAAATGCACTTTTTTCGTTCAGAAATGTCCAGAGCCGTAAATTTTGGTCCGATTCTGCTTTTTTTTGTTTTTAATTAAAGTTCATTAAATTCTAAAGAGCTTGATGCTCCGAACTTTTGTCTCACCTGTATGTTTATTAATAATTTTGTCACTCAAAGTATGGAAAATCGAAATTTTTTATGCTTAAATAACTGATTAGGTATACTTTATATTGTCTCAAATAAATGTTTAGGAACTCATAAAATGCAAATAATTTGTTTGATATTCCATATAATTATTATAAAGAAATTTTATGAACAAATTAGCAAAGAGTTTCCAGGAACTCCATTTCAATTCATATTAGTAGAACTTTTTCCTCGAACGTTTAAAATTAAACTAATTTCTAAATGATTCTGTACTCAGGTCAAATGATAAACTGAGGTCTCATGAGACATTTCTACCATCACTTATTCTCACTACTGGTTAGTGTTGCGGAAAATTCCTTATTACGAGACACTTTTGACAAAAGATTTATTTAAATTTTTGATTCAAAAAATTGATTATTTAAAATTTTTAAATTTATCTGTTATATCATCAGAGATTGTACCTTGCCGACAGTAGATCAACCCTCCAAACCATGAAGGCAGAAAATCTACACAATATCGATCAAGTTAAAAATCTTCAATAACAGAAAATGCTTAACATCTTAATAAGACTAGATGGAAAATAATATTTTTAAATTAAAATTATTTCTTAAAAAAAAGGTCCTACTCCATCTTCACTACACTGGGAATCGAACCACAAATCTTCTGATTTCCGGTCAGGTGCTTTTCCAATTAAGCTATTAGAGGGATCAGAATAAGAACTCTTAATTCAAGAACATAACGCTAATTTTTAGCTAGGTGTTAATGGTACAAGTAATTATTTAACATTTTTAAATTTATCTGCTATATCATCAGAGATTGTACCTTACCGACAGTAGATCAAACCTCCAGACCATGAAGGCAGAAAATCTACACAATATCGATCAAGTTAAGAATCTTCAATAACAGAAAATGCTTAACGTCTTAATAAGACTAGATCTACTGTCGGTAAGGTACAATCTCTGATCCCTCTAATAGCTTAATTGGAAAAGCACCTGACCGGAAATCAGAAGATTTGTGGTTCGATTCCCAGTGTAGTGAAGATGGAGTAGGACCTTTTTTTTAAGAAATAATTTTAATTTAAAAAATTGATTTTCACTTTTAAAAAGACATTTTTAACCAAATAAATGAATTTTTAACAACAACAGAAGTAATTTTTTATAGAAAAAGACAAATTATGAAAAAACTACAAACTATAAAAAAAGTATGCAAATGGCTAAAAACTACTGTAAATCAGAAAAAAAGAAACCCCCGCGTTTCGTTGATAAATAGACTCCATACATATTTAATTTTGGGCTGCGCCTAGACATCCCGAATTTCGGGATAAATAGCACATTTTTTTATTTTGGGCTAGTCTTCCCGAATATCGGGATGACTAGCCGGAAATCAAAATAAATGCTAGTCATCGCGGAATTCGGCACTATTTTTACCATTTGGCTAGTCGTCCATTTTTTTTTTTTAATTATGCATTTTATGAAATTTATTCTTTTAACTAAACAAAGATTACCTAAAATGTTAGTCATCTCGAAATTTGGGACAACTAGCCTATTTTCAACATTTGACCAATCGTCCTGAAAAAATGCTAATAGTGCAATTATGGTTTATAAAATAAAGTGATCTTCTGTCATGGAATCATGAAATCGATCGTCCTCCTACTCACCTCATTCTCTTTTTGAGCTTTTCCCTACTAACTCCCAGTGTTATTTCAATCAACCCCTTAGGAAACTTGTAAGGAGAAGAAGTTAGACTCAAATTAATCATGTGTCTAGTCAGAAGGATGTCCCATTCCTCCCCGCGGGACACTCAAGAGTTGCGGTTGTGACCTTCTCTATGATATTGTTAAGGGGTATGACTGACAACTAAATTCTGTATAACCAGTCACAAGGGTACCTTTTTGCCTACGCTCCCCCACGTGACATTGGAAATGAGTAAGGATGTGACTTGAATTATTTCTGTGACCAGCCACAAAAGTACCTTCCAGCACACGATCAGGCACTGGAAAAGAGGTGAGAGCGTGACTTGATATATTTTTGTGACCAGTCACAGGGGTGTCTCCCCCCTCCACGAGGCATTAAAAAGGAGTTTGTTTGTAACTTGAATAATTACTTTGACTATTCAAAGGTATATCTTTGCGTCCCACGAGGTGTTGTAACAAGGGACAATGTGATTCTGTGATCAGTCACAGGGGTGCCTTTTCGCCCCCATATTGCGTTGGAAAAGTTGTAGGGTGTGACCTTAAATTATTTCTGTGGTTAGTCACAGATTTGCCTTCCCGCCCCCCACGAGGCGTTGGAAAAGAGACAGGGGTGTGATCTTACATCATCTCTGTGACCAGTAACAGGGGTGCCTTCCCAACTCCACGAGGCGTTAGTAAAGGGGCAAGGGTGTGATCTTATATTATTTCTGTGATCAGTCGCAGGGATGCCTTCCCGCCCCCCCACGAGACTTTCGAAAAGAGGCAAGGGTGTTATCTTATATTATTTCTGTGGCCAGTCACAGGGGTGCCTCCCCCACGAGGCGTGGGAAAAGAGACAGAGTTGTGATCTTACATTATTTCTTTGACCAGTCATAGGTTAGGCTTCCCGCCCGCCACGAGGCGTTGGAAAAGGGGCAAGAGTGTGATCTTACATTATCTTGTCACCAGTCGCAGGGGTGCCTTCGCGCCCCCCACGAGGCATTGGAGAAGAAGTAGGGGTGTGAGCTTACATTATTTCTATGATCAGTCACAGGGGTGCATTCCCACCCTCACGAGGCGTTAGAAAAGAGGCAAGGGTGTGATCTTATATTATTTCTATGACCAGTCACAGGGGTTCCTTGCCGTCCCTCATGGGGCTTTGGAAAAGGGGTAGTGGATGTGATCTTAAATTATTTCTGTGATCAGACACAAGGCCGCCTTTCCCCTTATGAGATAATGAAAAGGTTTATGAGCGTGACTTAAATTATTTCTAGTAGTAAGTCCTATTTAAAGGAATTCTAAACTTTTTACCAAGATATTCCTTATTTTCAGAAAAAAATGTTTTTAAGGAAAAATATTCATTACATAAACAGAGTCTTTTTTTAAGGGCCTTTTACTTTTATCTGAAGACTTTTGGCGAATTTGCATTGATAACTGAAATAAACAAATTGAAATATAAAATTTTCATTGTTTTATCAAGCTTTAAATGATTAAAGTAAGATCCAATCCAAGCGCGTGGAAACCATAGGGATGTTTCGAACGAATTTGAGATTACGGTGACATAGAGCAAATATATAAATTGATTTGGATGACTTAAAGCTTAAAGGACTACACTTCATATCACATAACTGACTTTTAACTTTATTCGTTTCTGAATTTTTTTCTAGGGACATCTAGTAGTTTTGATAGTGTTTGGCTAACTCAAAAGGAGTAAATTAAAAAAATATACATAATTTTCGGAACGACTAGCCGAATGTTGAAAATAGGCTAGTCATCCCGAATTTCGGTACGAATAGCCAAATGGTAAGAAGAGGCTACTCATCCCGAATTTCGGAACGACGAGACACTTCGTTAATTTTGTCTTAATATATTTAGTATAAATAGTATAAAAAATTCTTTAAGTAACGTACGTTACTTTCTTCTGTAAGTAAAGTGCGTTATTGTGCATTCGAGTTGCCCAAACATTTTAATGTACTCCTGTAACATAATGCAGAAACCGCCGATTGAGAGCCTCAGCGTTTCTAGATCCAGGCCAGCGCTGAACAATAGACAAAAGTCGCTGAGGGAGCAGGCAGGCCGCGGTACCTTGAGATCGTCTTAAGCCGATTTCAGCTATATAATATCATTGGCTTAGAGTGGGTGATGATAAAAAGATCATTACTGAGCTTATTGGCAATAAATTCATGCCCCGAAAGCAACCAGAAGTTGGTACATTTCAGGTTTAAAGTAAAAGTATAATAAAAAAAGCAAAAAGCGATTTTTCAAAATTTCACTTCAAAAATTCCCCGGCTACTACCGGAAATTTATTTAGCAACTATGTGACCCTGTTTATAACACCATAACGACCATAAGGCCTTTTTCATGTTGAGGCTTATATATTGTTATTTCTTTTCACTAATTCGATTGGTACAATCTTATGAATATTGAAAATTATTGATGTAATTTTTTTGTACTTTGAATAATCACGCTGTACCGCATGAGCGCCACGGTCACATAAACAAAATTCAGCTCCTTAAACGGCGTCACGTCATAAAAATGTGAAGACGTAAGCCGTAAGAGAACATTGAAACGAAGTAAGCACGATTATGCATTCTGACAAGATTATCGTTGCTTTTCTGTTTCAAGTGCGAGAAGAACATTATTCGAAACAAAAAATAAACAAGTACATTAATTGGTTTCGTTGGTGAGGAAATAAGCGCCATGACGTGCTAAGAGAGGATCGATTATTTCATTTATCAATAAACTTTTAACACAGAGTAATCGCGAAACTTAATAATATATTGTTTTTTAATTTGTATAGTAATATTGTTTAGAATATTTTCTAAATCCAATTTCCCCAACGCTTAAAAATAACTACATATTCTATTTTACATGCATAATGGTATCCTTTATAGTCTTATATGTATTGTGAATAAACAATCAACATGATTATTTTTTTAGAAAAGATTTAAATTTGCAAAACCACTTCAATAAAATTTTTTGAAAAATGACCTTCAAAAAGGCTGCCAAAAAGAAAGTATTTCGGATCCATATCATGTCACATGCGGCAAGTCACTCTGCGACGAATCTCACCTGCGGCATGTCACATCAGCGGCATATCTCTTCTGCAACATGTCACATCTGCGGAATGTCTCATCTGCGATAAGTCACAACTGCGGCATGTCACATCTGTGGCATGTCACCTCTGCGGCATGTCACATCTACGGCTTGCCTTATCTGCGGCATGGCACAACTGCGGCATCACTACCCAGTGGCTTCTCTCCCACGCGGCATTTCTCACTGTGAAATTGCCATTTTTGCGGCATCTCTCACCAGTAAAAATTCTCCCAGTGGCATCTCTGCGTTCCAAAAAATGTTTGATGTCCAATTAAAAATGGCTAAACTGAGGCAAGTCTATCTGGACTAATTGTCTTCCCGGTGGCATCTCTACCCCGGAAAATATTTTCGGGTTCATATTAAAATATTAAAACTGCGGAAAGCCTCCCGGAACTAACTGTCACATCTGCGGCATCTCCCACTAGCGAAAAGTCTCTCCAGTCGCATCTCTCACCCGTGGAAGAATGTTCAAATCCACATCAAATTGGAAAAAGTGTGGCAAGTCTCTTGCGACTGATTGTCACACCTGCGGCATCTCTCGCCTGCGGCAAATCTCCCCAGCGTGAATATTTTTTAAGAACTTCTAAAAAAGGCAAAAGTGCGGAAAGTCTCTCCAGCGGCATCTCTCCCCCAAGAAAATTTTGTAAGGACTTCTAAAAATGGGAAAAGTGCGGCAAGTGTCCCCAGTGGGACTCCCCAGCATGAATATTTTTTAAGAACTTCTAAAAAAGGCAAAAGTGCGGAAAGTCTCTCCAGCGGCATCTCTCCCCCAAGAAAATTTTGTAAGGACTTCTAAAAATGGGAAAAGTGCGGCAAGTGTCCCCAGTGGCATCTATCCCCCAACAAATTTTCTAAGTAATTTTAATGATGAGGAAAATGCGGCAAGTCTCTCCAGCGGCATCTCTCACCCATGAATATTTGTTAAGAACTTCATAAAATGGCAAAAGTGCGGCAAGTCTCCCCAGCGACATCTCTCCTCCAAGAAAATTTGGTAAGGACTTCTAAAAATGGCAAAAGTGCGGCAAGTCTCCCCAGCGGCATCTCTTCCCCATGAATATTTTTTAAGAACCTCTAAAAATGGCAAAAGTGCGGCAATTCTCTCCAGCGGCATCTTTCCCGCAGGAAAATTTTCTAATTAGTTCTAAGGATGGTAAAACTGTAGCTAGTCTCCCCAGCGGCATCTTTATCCCTATACATTTTTTAAACTACTTCCAAAGATGAAAAAACTGCGGCAAGTCAGATAAAAAAACTGCTGGGAAGACTTGCCGCATTTTTGCCATCTTTAAAAATACCAAAAAATTTGTTGAAGGAGAGATGCCGCTTGGGAGACTTGCTGCACTGTTGCCATTTTTAAAAGTTCTTAAAAAATATTCATGCGGGAGAGATGCCGCTGGGGAGACATGCTGCATTTTTGCCATCTTTAAAACTACCAAAAGATGTGTTGGAGTGATGCCGCTTAGGAGACTTGCTGCACTTTTGCCATTTTTAGAAGTTCTTAAAAAATATTCATGGGGGAGATGCCACTGGGGAGACTTGCCGCATCTTTGCCATCTTTAAAACTACTTAAAAAATTTGTTGGAGGAGAGATGCCGCTGGGGAGACTTGCCGCACTTTTGCCATTTTTAGAAGTTCTTAAAAAATATTCATGGGGAAGAGATGCCGCTGGAGAGACTTGCCGCACTTTTACCATTTTTAGAAGTTCTTAGAAAATATTCATGAGGGAGAGATGCCACTGGGGAGACTTGCTGCATTTTTGCCATTTTTAAAACTATTTAGAAAATTTGATGGCGAAGAGATGCCGCTTGGGAAATTGCCGCTCTTTTGCCATTTTTAGAAGTTTAAAAAAATATTCATTGGGGAGAGATGCCGCTTGGAAGACTTGCCGCACTTTGGCAATTTTTAGAAGTTCCTAACAAATTTTTTTGGGTGATAGATGTCGCTGAGTAGACTTGCTGCAGTTTTGCCATTTTTAAAAGTCCTTACAAAATTTTCGTGGGGGAGAGATGCCGCTGGGGAGACTTGCCGCAGTTGTTTCACCTTTGGAAGTACTTAACAAGTTTTTTCGGGAGAGAGATGCCGCTGGGGAGGCTTGCCGCAGTTACGTCATCTTTGTAAGTGCTTAAAAATATTTCTTGGGGGAGCGATGCCGCTGAGGAGACTTGCCGCTGATGAGAGATGCCGCAGGTGTGACAATCAGTCGTGAGAGACTTGCCACACTTTTGCCACTTTGATGTGGATTTGAACATTCTTCCACGGGTGAGAGATGCCACTGGGGAGACTTTTCGCTGGTGGGAGATGCCGCAGTGACAATTAGTTCTGGGAGGCTTGCCGCAGTTTTAATATTTTAATATCAACCCGAAAATATTTTCTGGGGTAGCGATGCCACCGGGAAGACAATTAGTCCAGGGAGACTTGTCTCAGTTTAGCCATTTTTAATTAGACATTAAGCATTTTTGGAAGGGAGAGATGCCACTGGGAGAATTTTTACTGGTGAGAGATGCCACAAAAATGTCAATTTCACAGTGAGAAATGCCGCGCGGGAGAGAAGCCGCTAGGTAGAGATGCCGCAGTTGTGACATGCCGCAGTTGTGACTTACCGCAGATGAGACATTCCCCAGATGTGATAAGCCGCAGACGTGACATGCTGCAGAAGAGACATGCCGCAGATGTGAAATGCCTAAGATGTAACATGCCGCAGGTGAGACTCGCCGCAGAGAGACTTGCCGTATATGACATGATATAGACCCAGTATTTCTACTGTACTCATGAACGTAAAACACTTGGGAGATGATCAAAAATAATGAATCACTAAAAGACTAAGAAAACATCAATTTTTTCAGATAAAGTAATAAAAGTACTTTTCAATTGGAAATCTATTTTTGTTATGTATACTTATTTTTATTTTAAAGAATTCCTAGGTAATACAACGTCTGATAATTAAATGATTAAAAAGGAATAGGTTACTAGTGTACATTACAAGATTATGATTTTATTGATATTGATTTTATTATCCTGGGGTAATTTTTAATTTTCGAAAAATTGAACTCATGTTGCTGGGTTTTATCGAAGCGTGCTAAGTTTTTTAGAGATTTAAGAAGAGTGTCTACGAAATAAAACCATGCTAATAACTTTCATTTCCAACCCACTCCCTTCCTCCCCATAGCCACCCAAATATGACCCACAAATAAAAAAACTACATTTTCACGTATCACAGTGAAACTCTTCCATAGCGCCGATTTTGGGGCTGACAATGGGTGGGAACTAACTCATTATATTCCGATCTGCTTTTATTTGTTCATGCCTAAGTGCTCGTATTAGGGACAACCACGGACCCCGCGCTGCTTCTCGTACATCTACCGGCGGCATGACGTCAAATCTCGGAAGGGCTATAGAAGCGAGGGCTATTGAAGGGTTTCGCTGTATTGCTACTTTTTAGCAATTTCCAACGTCTTTTCATACAAATCATTACTAATTTCCTACAGAAATTTAAAAAATAATTGTATTTTCTTATTGAAATGCAATATTTTGTCATTTTTTGGAGTAGTAAATTTTTCTAACAACATTATGTAATTATTCAAGCACTTAATTATTGATTATTTTTAAAATTTCGAAAAATTGAGCCAGAGATGTCTCCTTTTTTCAAATCGGTATCCTATACTACTTTTTGTTGGATAATTATATAATTTTAATACATTTCTTTTAATGTTTGACAAATTTCTATTTTTTTAAACAATTTTTATTTGCTTAAGCCGTTATTTTTCGATAACTAATGATATCTTGCATCAGCTTCATTACCTGATTAGGACGTGATTGCCTGACCATAGTGTTACCTTAGATGGACATTCTTTGAAAAATCTGAGAGTGTTCTGTAAAGTTTTCCCTGTATAAGTAGCATAATCATCTGCAAAGCCATTTCAAAAGCCATGTGTGGCTGATGTTAAATGCCTGATTAGAACTGCACTAGAAGCAGGGAACTAGTCACAACTTTAATAGGCCCACGTGAAGATTTCTCAAGGGGTGGCCAGGATAGATTTAAGGGAATGAAAATTCCAAGAAGCTGATTCGAAATGCGGTATTGCGGACCGACGCGATGCAGAGATAGAGGGTTGGAATGTTTATGCATTCTTGGCGCGAAGGCAATCGCAGGGTTGGCGGGTGTGCTGGCAAAAGTGGTGGATGCCGGTGAGAACCAGACAAGAGAACAATTACGCGCCGTCAGCCCCGTGACCGGTAGGGTGCTGCGAGGTGAATCAAAACTAGGTGCCCCATCATCCCCAACCACGTCTCCGCGTTCATCCGTAACCCACGTACATCCTCCCCGAGGAGTAGATTCGAATCTCGATCGGTAAGCACAACGATACGGCGTTCTCTGCATTCCAAAGGCAAATTAATCCGATTTAGAAATAATATTCTTTACTCTTTCAAATTTAAACAAAAGTACCTCGCGCTTAAAGTCAATGAGGTAATATCTTAATAGTAGGGACGCAAAATGAAAATGTGCGCGACAATGAAAAATGCACCCCGAAGTACAAATTTTGTAAAATAATTTGCGGGGGAAGATGCACGCTCTGTGGTAAAGAAGTTCACCTCATTTTGAGTGGAGTATCCGAAAAAAGTTTTTGATTGGTGCCTTATTGGCGGTAAATTTGAATCATGAATAACCCACCAATCAAAACCATCTCACAGACACCGTACGTCCTCCTTCAACTATGTATATTACCACACGGAGCTTCGACTGAAATAGAAAATTCATGTGAAAGTAGTGTCATCTATTCTAGAGACACGTGGCGTCTCTTCTCGGCAGATAATGGAATTACATATAACCTTAAAGAGCTCTCCCGAATCATACACAACTAATTCTTGCACTAATAGCTGATAATTTAGGTAATTCCACATTTAAATTAGGTAGGTAAAAATATCTATATTAAATTGTCATATCCTACGGAAGACCAATTAACGGTAACATGTGAGGAAGGAAATTCGGTTGTGACCAATACTGACGGGCCGATGAGTCTGGAAATTGTAGCGAGTTGATTTTCCCGCGCTGAAAGAAGGAAATAGGAAAAGATAAAGAGAGAACGCACTTGGCCCAAGGGAGTATGGTTGAGTCGAGAGCCTCTACCGGGGGCAGAAAGGCCGGCTCGTACAAAATATAGCTCCATCCTTTTCGTTCATTTTTGTTCGTTTCCTTCCTCTCTTTTTACTCCTCCTCCGCATCTTGCTCACCTCTCGCAGTTTCTCTTTCTGTCCGTAGATCGCTTCTCTAATTTTCAGCGCGATCAAACATTATTTTCTGCCCACCAAACCGCCCTTTCCACCCTAGCCAAGTTTCACGTAACTGATATTGGGAAGTTTTTCGTTTCGCCGGAGATATAACTTCGCAGTTCAAGATTTCGTTTTTTCTTTCATCTTGCTTCATCTCTGCCTTTTCCTCTTGGATCAGAGAAGTGTGAACGCAAAATGAAAACATATTATGCAGAGGCCTAAAATGATGATAACTTCGGCTGGCAGAATTTAATTTGCATCTCCGCCCTCTTCAAAATTCTAATATTATTAACGTGCATTTAATAAAAAAGTCACCACTTGGGTGGTCTATTTAGTACCATATAACCACCATCTGAATACATCCGTCCGTAGCGCTGCTTAACTTCGGTGATCGAATGAGGAGCCCCAAACATATTTAAATAAACGCCGTGACTACCTGTATCTACATTTTAGTGCGAATAGTTTGATTTTTTTGGAATTCGTAGAGAAACATGGATTTTAGACACTCTACATTTCATTCTTAAGGTTTAAGAAATATTTATATGAGATTAAAAGAAAGGGATTTTTAAAGATTGAAAACATTCTACGAGACAAAATATCAAAAAAATTCGAAATTGCAGAATTCACCTTTGGATTTTTATTTAAAACAAGCGTTGTAGGTTAAGACATTTAAAATTAAAATTGAAAAAATCGAAAATTAACTTTTAAACAAAGTACGATTTTCAAATATGCAGGTTCATATTCAAAATTCTTGATTATAAAAAGTTTCATTTCAATTAATTCTAAAAATATTAGACCTTTAAAATCTTGACGAATGTCGTCTCTCTGGAATAAATGAATAAATAAAAAGTGTCGCTAAAAAGAGGGTAATATAAAACGATGGTACCAAGCAGTTTATACTCTTTGATACTCCTTCTTAAGTATTAAAGCATCTTTCCCTTGAAACAAACCTACCACGCTTATTATATCTACCCTTTATGGAGGTGAGAATTAACTTGTCCTGCGACAAAGTTACTGATGATGATATAAATTCCTGCAATAAAAATAAGTAAAATATGAAAGTAAACATTAATTCAATTTTATTGGTACTTTCTCCAAAATTCTTAGACTGAAATTAGGCATGTCCATTAATAACCTGAGGATGATTTTTTGAATGTTAGACCCCCCCCCCATATTTCAAGGATTCATAAGATTTTTTGGAATAGCCCCCTCCCATTCTCACATAAGATTATATATTTTTACTTAATATATCCAGAATATATCAATTTTGTATAGTGTAAAACAGGATTTAAAATATTTAAAGGGATTTCAAAATATTAAGGCATTAATGGTATTTAAAACGAATTCAAAACATTATGAGAGGTTTCACGAACTTCAAATGATTTTAAGAGATTTTAAGAGTTTAAAAGAATTCCCTAAAATCTATTGGGAGGAATTTCAAAATTTTAAAAGAATTTAACGAAATTCACAAACCTTTTTAGGAATTTAAAAAGATTTCAGATAAATTCTGAAATTCTAAGTGTATTTAAAACGATTAAAAAAGATTACGCGAAATTTTATATTTCATAATGATTTAAAGGACTTCGAGAGTTTGAAGAAGCTAGCCAGTAAAATTTTAGAGGGAATCTGAATTTTTCAAAGGGTTTCATCAGATTTCAAGGAACCTCAAGAAGTTTCATCAGATTTTAAGAGATTTTGTGGGGTTTCAAGAGCCACCGAAGGATTTAAAAGGATTTTATGGATTTCAAGCAATTAAGAAGATTTCCGCTGATTACAAAAGATTTGAAGCGATTTTAAGAGATTTAAACAAATTTGAAGGAATTTTAAAAGATTTCTAAATATTGTAAAGGATCCCAAGTTTACGCGATTTCAAAGATTGCAGTAGATTCCAATTAGCACATTTTTTGTAAATAATTAAAAATACTAGGAAACTGCGTGAGAATTTTTTTAAGAACCCCCCCCCCCCTCCTTTTTGGTAAGGACTCCTCATATTTTCCACACCTTCTCATCCAAAGGAAAGCATTACGTTTATAATAACCCCCCCCCCCCTGTCATTTTAAGCCAAGAAAGGAAAAAATCGTATTACGCGCTTTTGAGAGAAACGTATTTTTTATGTTCAACGATAAAAAATTTCATTATTTTTAAAAACGACGCAAAATATGAAAGGCCGCTCGAGGCTCAAACTTGTTCCCCTTCCGGAAATCAAAATTTACCATTGTATTATTTAAGTGTATTTAGCCAATTAAAAAAATTTAACATTTTGCTATTGAAGCGCAAACAAACGTTTCTTTAAAATTATAATATTGAAGTTCGTTAAACTGATTACTCTTTTAGTCGATTTTTATCAACTATTTTTTTTTTAATTTGTTCAATACACAGGATGAGCATTCGGTAAGATTATATTTATATAGATTTCAGGAATTGGAACAATTTGGGACTGTAAATTGCTTTTTAATTTTATCGTCGTTTTCGACAAAAAGAGTTTTTTAATCAGGGAAAATGATCTTTCTTCAATTCTAGAGTCCTAATCAACCTTTCTATACTTTGAAGGTCAGGAACCTTAATATTCTCTTGTAACATGTTCTTCAAATTATTACTTAACTAAAAGCAAATGCTAAAGTAATAAAATGTTGCCTTTTTCATTTTTTGGGCGGAAACTGATTAAAAGGGAAAGAAATACATATGTAATAAGAGTATACTTTTCTAGATTTTAGAAAGGAAAACAATTTTGAAGTATAGGCTGCTCGTCACATTTTACGTCGTTTTTTAAAAAGGAGTTTCTGAATCGTTAATAATGAAAAAATATTTTTTCTCAAAAATGCTCAGTACGATTTTTTTATCAGATTAAAGTAACCGTGGGGCATCACCAAAATACGTACAATAAGAAAACTGGATGTGCAAGCATTTTTGTATTGGACCTAACCGAGGCTAGCTGTGTCCCTTTACCATCCTGGATTCTAGATTTCCATATGAATGTGATTTGAAAAAGAAATTATTAAAAAACTTATTCATGAATTTATTCCAATCTCCAATTCTTTTCTCTCTTTGACTGTTTTAACTTGTCCGAATCAGCGAGAGAAGTGCAAAGAGTCGCAGATTAGTTTCATGAAAAGCAGTAAGCCCGAACAAGGCTCGCGTCGCG
The DNA here is from genome assembly GCF_010883055.1 of Belonocnema kinseyi. NCBI lineage: Eukaryota > Metazoa > Arthropoda > Insecta > Hymenoptera > Cynipidae > Belonocnema > Belonocnema kinseyi. The sequence goes on along the minus strand of NC_046662.1, from coordinate 86,621,730 downwards.
AGAAAGTTTTATTGTATTTTTTTCATTAACAAGTCCGGGTTGTCCCCAAGAGGACTCGAGCAAAGTTGGCGGCGAGTTTTAGCGAGACTTTTGTTAATGTTCGGAATTAACGGAGTAAGGAGACTTTAAGTCATAAGGCCTCTCGGGAGGCCGTGGTTCGACGCGAACTTTCACGATTCTTTATTTCTTTATCAAGTCCAACCCTCAGTCCCCCTCAACCTTTCTCTCTCCAAAACTTCTGCTTCAACCACGACTAACTGTTACCTCTCGCTATACGCTCGCACTTCATAATTACGTTGTTCGACATAATTCTCTTATTTTCTTAACCAATTATAATCTTTCTAACTGCTGGCTAAGCCCTGGTTCCATAAATTAAAATAATAACAAATAAATGTTGACACATTCTTGAAAATTTCATTCTAGTTAACAAGAATAGTATGTACATAAGATACAGAAATACCAAAGGCTATTGTTTTATAGACATTATATTATATTATTATTTAAATATATTATAACTCCATGGTTAAATACACAGGAAATCCTATTCAAGTTTGGATTCGGTTCTGGTTCTGAATGGTCTTCACCTAAATCGAACACAACATTCGCTCGTTGCGAACATAAATATTTAGGGGCCAAATGGAATTAACAATTTATATAAATAATGTAACTTATAAACGTATAATGTAAGTGATTTCAAACTTTAGAGACAAAAATTCTTTAAAAACAGGGAAAATGAGGTGAGATTTGAAAAAATAGCATAATAAATCCTTTTAACAAAAATTAATGTGATTAACGTATACCTGAGACCTTGAGTCCAAACATTTCATTTTTATCAAAATAGTGGATTTTTTTTAGTGTGAATTTTCAACCAAATAGTGTATTTTTGAGCTAAAAAAGCGAATATATTAGAAAATGTTAATTTTCAACCGGAAAAGATGAAATTGTAACGAAAAAGTTCATTTCTAGCCAAGAAAGATTACATTTAAAGAAAATATGTGAAAAAAGAAGAATTTTTCTGTTAAAAAAGTGGAATTTTTCAATAAAACATTTCATTTTTTGACTAGGAAATATTCCTTTTCAAATAAAAAGAAGAATTTCCAACAAAATAATTAAATTTCTAACCAAATAGTATAATTTTCAACAAAAATAGATGAAATATGGACCAAGAATATAATAATAAACTGTTGAATTTAAAAAAATTAACTTTCAAGTATAAAAGATGAAATTTTAACTAAAAAAGATGATTATTCTATCAAAAGATGAATTTTCAATCTAAATCGATTTTTCAATTCAAAAGAAAAAACCTTCAATCATAAAAGATAACTTTTCTATCTAAAATTTGTAATACAAAAAGACGCATGTTCAACAAAACAGTAAAATATTAGACAAAAAAATATTTTAAAGAAATTGCTTTAATTTTTAACGAAATAATTAAATGTCCACGAATTAGTAGAATTTTCATCAAAAAGAGGTTCATTATGAATTTCAAATAAAATGGTAGTTTTTTCAATGAAATAGAACTAAATTTTAATGAAAAAATGTTTTTTTTTAAATAGTTGAATTTTTAACAAAATAATTACATTTTCAACCAAACATTAGAATTTATTACAAAAACATTAATTTTGTATCAAGAATATAAAGGACTTCAAAAAAAATCAATTTTAAATCAAAAAGACGACTTTTCTACAAAAAAAAAATAATTTTTAGTCCAAAAGGACAAATTTTCCTTTAAAAATTATGAATGTCTGATGTAGGCTTCTTAATTTAAAGGAATTCAAAAAAAAGTTGGTGGATATTTCCAGCCTTTTCACGGTGCTTATAATTAAAGGTTAATTTCTGGTTTTCCCGGCCAGTGGTCTTCCTGTACTAATTAGACAATTTAAGTTCAAACTTTGTAGTTTCGCTTGATAAAAACTAGTATTTTCTAAAGAAGGGAAGGAGATGTATATTGTGAATAATATTAATTAGTTCAGTTAAGCCCAATGTTTCTGACTTATGTACACACAAGGCACGCGTTACGCATAATATAACATGATTGCACCATGTTCTGCTCGGACCTACGATTATCATGGCAATTCGCGTACAGCACATACGTGCTCGTTATATATCACATATGTCGAAATGGATTTAGTGTGTAGTTGCTTGACGGCACTGGGTTGTAACTAATCAACCGGCTGTCCAGGCAGATCGATCCCTTCTGCTGTATTCACACTACCCTCGACATACAGAAAATCTTAATCGAACCTCTGCAAGACATGAGTCGTCTCTGTTGACTGACGCCTCACAAGATAAGTAATTCTATTTAAAGACTAATTTCATTCAATTACTAATGATTCAGCTGTTATCATATTTATCAATTCTAAAATTTTAACATTCGAACTGAAACTTTTCGTTCGCTTTTAACTCTAAAGTAAAATGCGTTCTATTTTTTTCGACCAGAGTTCGTAGCCTCCGACTAAACTCATAAATCTGCACGACTGATAGCATTTTTTCAGGAGATTGCAAGCGAGTTGATGAACTATCCTGATTACGCCACACGGCGGTGATTTGTTATCAAGTAATGATTTTTTGCTCTAAATGCAAAAGAATAAATCTTGCTATTTGTTTTTAATGCCTAAGTCTTTACGAAAAAGTCTTTCAATAATCCTTGAAATTTGAAAACAACTTGCACCGATCACAACGTGATCCGATGTAAAATCGAATGAGAAATCAGTGAGCGCGTTTCGCTAATGATGCAAAAACTGAGACAGCTTTATTAAGTTGAGGGAAGTTACTCGAATTAGGTTAGACCTCGCCCTTTTCAACGAGCCTGCAAGCCACCCTCACTTCTAATTTTATTTATTACGCAATTGAAAAGTCGATACCGTGCGCCGATTTCTGTTACTTATCAAATAAAAATTAACGAACCATCTCTTATTTGATACCAATACTTGTTATACTTTTTATTTCCTTGAGTGATAAGATGAAAATTGAGATATGACATGTATGCTGAGGATGAGAAACCTCTTCTGCATAAGAAGACGCTAACTAGAACATCATAATAGGAACTCAACTCAACGCTAACCAAGTTAATATAATCCGATTAACCAACGACTAAGGGATGAGTTTTCAGGAAGGGCAGAAGAGCGAAGGGATAAAAGCTGTGCCATCAAGGCTCTTCATTTAACATTATTCAACAATCAATTTTCAGGTTCAAGTTCATTGACTCTGTTTCAATTCGGATATAATTAAAGGGTTCTTTTCAATATTTCATCTCTCTCCATGGAATGTTGATACGACGACATGCATCACGAATGACAACTAGAGAAGATTGGATCCGCTCTGGTTTAGTGAGCAATTAGTAAGTAGTGCGAGCCCAGATTACAAAATTAGCTAGAACGCTTCCTACCTACGTCATTCTCCGTGCGTTTTGGGATTAGATGAACCTCTCAAGTGCTGCCAGCCTGGCAGATCCTTCGAGACCTTGGTCCACGACCACATATTTTATCGAGTGATTTAAGCAGAATTGGGTAATTGAATTTAATGCATTTAATATAGTCTTTTCAAATGGGTCCTACCCTTGGTTTTACGCATTTCATTCATGCATTATATAAACAAGGAAAGATACTATTTTACGACCGTGGAAACCATTTTTGTGTGAGGAGACTTAGGAAAGAACCTTATTCAAAATTTTGATGTATAATATCACTTTTCAGTAGAAAAGCTTTGAAAATTATAACACTGCGATTTAAAAAATTATGCTATTAATAGGGAAATGTCTTTGTCTAAGAATTTCTTATTACTTGTATGCTTATTTCAACAAATGCGAAATGAAAACTTGAACTATATATGAAATCTAGAGTATTTCTTAATAGTAAATAGTAACCCTGGCGAAAATTCCGGATAGGAGTTCATTTCAAGCCAATCAGAACTATTCTAAATCATTCCAATATCTGTATCCGAGCCAATTCTAATTAATCCGAACCAATCCGAAAAAAGTTTAGAATCTCGTTTGTTGAAAAACGCTTATATCTGAACGAAATCGAAGGCAATTTCAAATCCGAATGAATGAGTGTTCGGACTCAATCGGATTGAATATTCGATCTAGATCAATCCGGTCCGGGTTGATTCTGACTATTCTTAGCTTTCGCCATAGATATTCTCCCCCTTGGTGCACGCGATATTTTCTATGAAAATGCATGATGTCAGATAAATATGGAATACAAGCACTGTTTCTAATCATATGAAGGAATTTTGGAAACTTGATTTTTACTTTAATATCAATTTAACGAATGCAACAACATAAAAACTAATTTTTGATCAAAAGTGCAGTTTTATAGCTTCTTCGACAGACCAGCAGTATACCTATTCTGATTTGGTCGCTGCTTATAGATATCATGTAAGCAAGGATTTATAACCTAACATAGACAAATTTTATCAGAGAAAATAAAATTTTATCGGGAAAAAAACTTTATATAGCAGAAATAAGCTAAGGTACATTTATCTTTCTGAAAACGTAAATCAAATCAGGTTATATTTTCCTCGTGGAGGAAGGCTAGCTATAATAAACCGGCTAGACATACCCAACACAAAACAAAAACAAAGTAATTGAGCATTAAAATTTCTCCACAAAAATTAAACGCTTAAATAACTGAACTAATCGTTTTTACAAAATGGTGCGATCAAACCAAGACTAATATTATCACATCATAAGAGTAAAATATTGAATTTGATATCTTTCCAACTAATCAACAGGTAATCAAGTCACACTTTTCCTTCCACGAAAACACACCTGTGAAAATCCAAATGTAGGCCAGGTTTTATTCGCTAACACGCGTGCATGAAACTCAGACAGTTTCACTACGGGGTAATAAAACATTTCGCGTGCAAGGGTATAATTGTCGGGGATGGTCCCATTCGCAGGTTGTATAGTGTTGGAAGCGAGGAACGAGTGACTAGAAATGAGGGGGACGGGAGGAGCTCTTGCAGTCAGCTTTAGGGGCCCCGGGAGGCACTGCACCCCCTTTTTCATCCTGTAGTTATTTATTGTCCTATATCCTGCGCCCTCGCAACTCGCACACCCCAGTTCACCGATGGCTATGGTATATGGTCTGTGTGACCACTGATATTGGTAGTGGTCTTATTTTGTTGTGATGTTTGTTACTTCGAGTCGGAATGGAAGTAAAAGTAGGGGGGGGGGGGTGGCAGTTCTGCAAACCTTCGTCAAGTCGCTCGATCCCGTATCAAGAATCACCCACACACTCGTGCAGTTCATTCTCTCTGCCAACTCAACGGTTCACCAACTTTAATTCGAGTTTCAACCAAATTTTGCGCCTCGACGATTACTTCTGTCCATGCCAATGAGCTTTTAACTACTTAGCATTTCATTCATTGGTAGGATATGATTTGTTCAAGCCTACAAGTTAAATCAATCAACAGAAGAATCAGTAAATGCGTCGTAAACCAAACAGATCTAAGCTCAAGACAGAGTTTTACCTTCTATATCACGTTCTAAGGTGTTACACATAAACATATAGGTAATTACTGCACGGATGTCTACAAATAAATGCGTTTTATTTTTATGAGACCCAAGGCATTTAGCCCTCTGTCTCAGTTTTACCCTCAATATCGCTGTCTAAGAGGTTTGCACATCAGAAGTCTTTAGAATGACCTAAATACATTAAATCTTTAATAAAAAGACGCATTTTACTTTTATTTGTACCAAAGCAATCAATAGTTCCAAGACATCAGCTGATGAACTTTTCTTTTATGGCATAAGATTACACGAGTCCTTAAATCTAGCATAGTTGACTTATTTGATAGTGGATATTCTCTAAGCACTGGCAGGAGTTTGCTTGTCGATCTGCATCTGATTAAGGAAATTATGCCAGTTTGGAACGCGGCGACAGAACATTCTAGACGTACGACTGACACGGGCATATGCATCAGGGGAAACGCTTCTGTCGGTTCGACTCGGTATTCTGGCTACCTAAGTGACACATTGACGGGTCCTGACCGCTGGTTGGCAGCCTGACCATCTCCCTCGGGTCGCTAGTTACCGCATGATTGGCCCTCGATTACCATAACGAATACACGGAAGTTGCATACAATCATCGACGAAACTGTATAGACTATAGATAGGTATATTCTAGAAACCTTCCGTCGATTTTCTACGACGTAGGACCTAGAATAAGGAGAGCGAAGATGTTTCAATGTTGTCCCCATGGGAACCAGTGAATTTTAGCACAATCAGCGTTTCGCACGTATGTTTCCAAAAGGACATCTTTCTCTAACTTTCAAGCAATTTTATCTTTTGTTTAAATAATAAATTATCTTCACTAAATTGACCTTTAACGCATACAACATGGAGGTTTCCATTGGATTTGCATAGCACAGCTTTTGTCAGAATTGATTGTCCGCCGAATATAGAAACCTCCAGCCAAAGAAAAAAAGTAGTATTAAGGCCATGTGACGAGAGGGTCACATGACCAAACCTGGTCTTCAATTTTTCTTTCCCAACTTTCGTTTAAACGAAACGAGGTATCGCTCTGAAAGTTTGGGAAATGAAAGAGGCGGTAATAAAGTTCATGTATCTGCTTTGTTCCGGTGACAATTTTAAGAAAAAAACTTTTTTTGAAGAACATACCAGTGAAAGTTTTCTTTCCCAACTTACGTCCACACGGAATGAGATATTGTGTTAAAAATTTGGCACGATAAATAGAAGGCATGCAAGAATGTGTCTCTGGTCCTAAATAATTAGAGTAGTGAAAAAAGTTTTTTTTAAATTACTATTTTGGAGAAATAACGACCATGCTGTCATCAAACCCTGCAATCAATTTGCAATATTGTCAATGGGCTAGTTATGAGGTATATATTTATCAAAGTGGGACAAAATAACAAAAATCGCTCACGAACATTATGCACAAATAATGCAAAAACTAATGTTTGCACTTGAAATGCAAATAAACATATTTGGTCTGACATACGTATCAGTCTGGTATCAGCTGTATCATATTAGCACTAGCGTAACGAGTAGGCAACTTCCATGGACATAGGAAACACGGGACTAGGCATGCTATCCTAACTTGGCGAGCGGGGTTGAATCCACGGGAGGGGGAGAATTCCATGAGTGGGGAGAACCGCCATCTTACGATGTGCCATTTGATTATGCGCACGAGCATTTTTGCCGACAAATTGTGCATGAAAATATAAACATGTGGGCGCTGCCATGTTTGTTGCGGGACATCAAAAGGTAGCGGACCTCCCCCCTCATTGCATCACCCTCGCAATGGCATGCCTACTATCGGCGAGAAAACTATAGGCATCTGCCTTTGAAGCTTAACAACTCAGTCAAAAAAAATGCTAGCGCAACAAAATAACAGTCATTTAAAAGCTGAAAGTGTTGTACGTTAATGGGCTTGAAGACGTTTATGTAAAAAAAATTTTGTGCTTAGCAGACTGAAAAATGTAAAAAAAAAGTAAGGATTTTTGGGTACATTTAAGAACAGTCAAGTTTAGAGCATTATTTCTTATACAAGGGCGATGGAAAAAAATTTTTAAAATTCATGAGTATGAGGAAAACTGTTGTGAATTAGCTTCAAAGGCATAGTTTTCTCGCCGATAGTAGTCCCTTGTTTCCTATGTCCATGGCAATCTCGAACTTCTAGGGGTCTGTGGGTAAAACAGATTGCATGATTACCGTCAGAGAAAGTTAAAAGTCAAACTTCTGCTGTAAAACCTAAATGTGTCCGTCGATAATCATTGTTTGCATAAATAAACTTATTTCTTTTTTCAACTCTTTGCAAGGGCAAAAACGATCCTTTAATATTTATTAACATTTCCCGAAAAAAATTTCCGCGTTATTGAAACTTTTATTTTTCAATATGGGTGAAAAAATATTGATCTTAGGGCTGACTTGATCAGCTGTTATACTCATCACATGGGCTTAAGAAAAATTTAGAATGTTCAAAATGAAGTCCCGTAAGGTATAATCCAAAGTGTTTTTTCTGTTCGTATTAACACGAAGGGCCCAAATTTCTTAAACAAATCTTTTAAAAGATACAAGGATACAAAACATCCGAAATTTTGAAATAACTTAATAGGGCAGTTGATCAAATTTGAAAAAATAATTAACTTCTTCATTCTTCAATGGAGGTTGAGGAAAACCTCTCAAAGTTGACAAAACATGCAAGTTCACTTTTAGAAGCAAATATCGTGACTGGTCAAAAAAATGTTGTACATATTTTTCCGAAAAAAATATTTCTTTTATGAAAATAGAAAATCAAAAAGGTTCGCTCAAGTTTGCCCTTAATTATTGAACTAAAAAGAAATTTTACGATCCAAGAACTCTTTTTAAATTATGCATTTTTTTTTAGTTATAAAGAATAAAAACTGTAAAAGGGTTTTCCTCTTCACTACAAATTATTTAGTATAAATCAAAAAATTTCTCCTTAGCTGAAGAAATGAAGAAAAACTTGTTCAAACGTTATTGAACTTTTATTTAAGACCACGTAATGAGTGGGTCACGCGACCAGATTTCTACCTTACCTACACTGTTTGTATATCCCAACTTATTTTCCCACGAAGCGCCAGATCCAGTGCTTCTTATGTATTATTCTAAATTTTCAACTCGGTATGGCGCTTCGTGTGAAAATAAGTAGGGAAACAAAATAAAGTGTCAGTATGGTAGGAATCTAGTCAGGTGACCCACTTGTCACATAGCCTTAAAGAAAAGCAATAAGTTTCTGATGAAAATGTTAAATTTCCCTATATTTTCCTTGAATTCACTACGGCAACTCTTTTGCTTCAAATTACCTATATCATGTACAACATTTATTTTATTACATCATTGTACATCTTTCTTGCTTATGCTTAATTACTTCCAGAAAGAATAACAAATTTGTTAATCTAGGAGCAATAGGGATATTTTTAGAAAATCATAAATCTAGGCGTTGGGATATTATTCAAAATTTTATGTTTGCGTCAATTTCACTCTGCATCACCTTCAAAAGTGACTTTATTACATAATTGCAAAGTTTTTAACTTCTCTTTGGTTAATTCCATAAAGAATTTAAAATTTATAGGCTTTTAAAATTATATAGTCCCTCAAAGGCATTTTTACAGTAAATGAGTTTTTGCATGTCATTTTTGAATAAGACATTTATTGAGATGTTATATTGAAACATATAGAGGAGAGTACCCAAATATGAGATACCAACTCTGTTTGGCGTGATTGTCGGAATTCTATGTACTGAATTTAAAAGTAATATAGATCATTTTAAAGGTAATTTATAGTTTGTCATAAGAAGCTCAAATAAAAAATTTTATTAAAAATTTTTTTATGCTGAAAATTTAAAAAATGTAAAAAAGTGTTTTTTCCAAACTCGTCAAACTATTCTCATAATGTGAGATACCCCAGGAAATAGCTAATAAAATGCAAAATAAAGTATTATTTTTAATGAAAAACTTCATTCTATGTTTCCGAGGTATAAATTTACTGCTATTTAGATATATTTAGTTTTTGCAGTAGTCACAAACACTTTAGTAACCAATTTCCCCCGCGCAGTCACAGTGTTGTAAAAACCACAGGTATCTTATATTATGAGAACCACACCGTGCAACTATGCACTTACTATGCCTGACCTGTACAATGAAAAAATTCAACACTATCGATATTTTCCTACTTAGTTATTCAATCCCCATCACTCCAGACAAGGTTTACTGCTAAATAAATATTTAATGAATAATAAATAGGGTTTAAAGAATTCCCTTCCAAGAACTCGACCAACCATCGATTTCACAAAAAGTTCGCCTGTAATCTTTAGAAGCCCAATGAAAAATGGACTATACCACGAAATTACTCTTTCTTAAAGGGCTACAAGTTAGTGATAGAACCAACAGAGTAGGTCTCTTAATTTAGCTGATACCCCGCTTTCTCATATTACGAGAATATCTCATATTTGAGTATTCTCCTCTATATTACCATAATTCAATTATTCAATTTATAAAAAACATTCCATTAAAAGCAGCCCACTTCGATAGATATTAATTCTGTTCTTTGAGAGCTAGAATTGATTTTCTTTATAGTTTTGAGGCAAATTTAATCTACCTTAATTCAGTTTGTTATAATTTTCATGTAGAATATACAGTAGACCATATATTATGCGAAAACAGAAAGATTGAACATTTTTTCACTGAAAGAGGATATTTATTTTATTATTTTTAATTTTCGTGAAATTTGTGAACTTTCGTTTTATTTTCTATAACTTTTATGTAAAATTCACCAAGAAAGTAAAATTTCAATTAAACTCACTCTTTCACACATATTCCAAAATCTAAACGAGATCGGATGGTCAATAAATATTAATCAAGTAGGAACCTTTTTTGGATGCAATATTAAAGGTTTTTAGCAGACATAGCTTTACTTATAACTTGTTAAAAAAATAACATGAATTGATCAAACAACAACAAAAATTAAGTTGTTTTCATTTTTCTAAATTCGGTATAAATACTCAGAAGACATCCCTAAAACATAATTTCTAAGATACAAATTTTAGCCTGCTCTTTAAAGTAACTTGGTTTAGAGAGCATGCGTGCCTTTCAAATATTAACCGATTTAGCTCAAATTTAGAAGCATGATTTTTAGTCCACTGGTACGACTTGCAATTATAAGAAAGAAAAATAATTTTATTAAACAAATCTGATCATATATTTAAAGGTCATCCTAATGAAGCCCGTCAGCTTGAGTAGTTTCAACATTTGTTCCATTAATTTGTACGTGGGAAAGGTCTTCTAGGTATCCGAGGTTTCAGAGGTTTTTGCACAACCTTATCTCACCCTCCTCAGAAAAGGAGGAGACAACGATGAGGGCAACCCTGCCACGGTTAGATGGATAGGCGCGATGTGAACGTATGTAGACATGTGAGGGTGCACTCGCTTAATTACACCAGAGGCCTCCTGGGAAGTCGACCTTACCCTACCCTCTCCTACTTGCCTCACTTCGACGAATATCCGTTTCTCCCAGCAAAGCTCTTCATCTCTCTCACTCCAATCCTCAGAATCGTATTCATACATGTAGCTGTTTCTTCGTTTATCTGCCTGCTTCCCTTGCGTGACGTTTACAACCCTTCAGAAGCCGGCGCATCTACTCTGCCAGATTTCGAATCCGAGGGTATAGTGAGCCGCTGCATTCGCCTCAGTCCTCCTGGGGACTTCCACCGCAGTTGCATGTACTCTGCATCAACGAAAGGCTCTGCTTGGTCAGCCTTGTAATTTACGAAAGTACTAATGTTACCACTGTTACTCAGGTTTCATTTGCAGGACACAGATTTTCGACGAACATTACAACATTTGGGGCGATTCAAATGAATGCATCGATGTTTCCACATTAGAGGCTGTGTACTATACTAGGGTTGCTTTTATTTTTCACTTTTCGAATCTCTTTGCTCGCAGATGCCCAATAAAACCATCTCCTTCAAATTTGAATCCAATCGGATAATATTTCGGGGCAGTGCAAAGACTATGAAGTGTCCAATTGATTGAACCCGAGAAAAAATCAGCTTTTTGTAAATGTATTATTTAAACGAAATGATTATTAGAAATAATTCCGTATTTTACAATCTTGTTGTGAATTCGTCAGAAAATAAGAATAAATAAAAAATATGGGTAAATTACTTTAAACCATCCTTCTGATTATAATCAAAATAATCGTTAAATTAAGAACACCCAGTCGTTTTTCAAGTATTTTTTAATTGTTTAGATAATCAAAATTGGTTTTTTCATGTATATCGTGAAGTGAGAGTACTTTATAGACGTTGCAAGTCATTCAATCAATGGTAAAAATAAAATAATTTGTTTGAATAATTTTGCAATCACGGTGAAACCCTTCAATAGCCCTTCCGAGAATTGACGCCGTGCCACAGGTAGGTGTAACAGGGTCTGCGCGGGGTCTGGGGTTGTCACTTAAGCGAGCACTCAGGCTTGAACAAACATAAGCAACGCGGGCTATAATGATTTAGTTCCCACCCACCGCCAGCCCCAAAATCGTGCCTATAGAAGAGTTTTACTGTATTTAAATAATACGTGTTTGTTCAATTATAAAGTTTACATACAAAATCGGGTAAAACATTTTATCTCACCAAATCGATAGATTTAAATATTTTTACCTAATGAATTATTTTCTAAACATATTCGATAATGTTTCAGAAAATATAAATTGTTTAAACAATTCTATTCTGTTTCAATATTTTAGTTTTTCTATTTTTTAAATATAGAAATATGTTTAGGTACTACTGTATTTTCTAAGAATACTTTTAAATTTTTAAACGAAATAAAATAGTAAAAAATGTATTTAATTTGACTTACTTTATCTACTGTGTATCGGTAGAGATGATAAACTGCTTCTTTGGCTTTAGTTTCCTCACAGATATAATTGGCAGAAGTTATCTGTTTTTTTTTTATTTCAGGCGAATTCTGAACAATATACTGAAACACGAAATTATTTGTAACATAATATTGTGTTCGAATATTAAATTTACAAAAAGCTGTCTTTTTCCCATGGAATATTTTTCTTGAATACAAAAAATCTTGTTTCTTCAACGTAATTTTTTTCGTTCTACAAAAATAAACTTTACAATTATACAAAAACTTTCATTTGAGCGGCTGACAATAAAAATTGAAAATATCTCGTTGATGAGTAAGAAGCAGCTATAGAAAAGTGCCTAAAAAAATGGATATAATTGTACGGCTTTAAAAAGTAGCAATAGCATATTGGCTGTAAAAAGTGGACAACGGTGCTTAGGCCGTAAGAAAGGGGAACAGAAAAACTTGGCAGTAAGAAGTGGACAAACGTCGTGTGTCGGTGAATCGGCTCTGTTACACGCTGCGAAAACAAGCCTCGTTCAAAGCCGAAAATGCACGAGGATGAACCTGATCTCGCCCGACTGGACGATTCGCTTTCAGTAGCTAACTAGCTATTAGGAGTTTTTCGGGAAACTGAATTTCCTCTGAATTTTGCAGGGCGTTCAGGCCGTCAAGAGAATAAAAGAAAGTTCATGGCAACGTTTTAAACGATTGCTTTGCCATGAATTCTAAGAGAAAATTGAAAAGAGATCACAAAACATTTTTTATTGTTTCCTAAAATTTTTTTAAAGTGTGTAAAATATTTTTTAGACTTTTGCAATTTTACCATATTAGATAATTTTAGAAAAAATAAGGAACATAATTCTTTTAAAGCCTTCTTGTGTAATTTTGTTGCACATTCTTTTAAAAGTTTATGTTGGTTTAAATAATGTATACTTTCAAATTTGAGTAAGTTTAAGAGACGTTCAGAAATTTTAAACGATTATAAAATAATTTAAACTTGGAAAGATTTTTGAAGAATTTTGTAAGGTTTGACGAGAATTTTAAAAAATTCAGGTTCCTTGGAATAATTTAGAAGATTTTTAGAAGTGAAAAAATTTTTAAATGTAAAAAATATACTTTAGGAGCTGTAAACGAATCTCGAAAGGTTTCAAGAGCATGATCAAATTTGATTTAAATACTTGCAAAAATTTAGAAAATTGTAAGGCAATTTTGAACATTTTGAATGATAGTTCCAAATTTTGAAACAAATTTGAGTCAGTTAAAAATATTTTCAGGAATTTAAGACGAGTCAAAAAGATAAGAGATATTCAGAAATTTGAAAACATTTCAGAAAATTATTAAATATTTCTTCATTTCTTACAAATTTTATAAACATTCCTAAGCATCTTTGAAAAGAAATGGAATTCAACCTAATGTTTGTAATATTCTGTAAAATAAAACAATTTCTTTAAAATATCCAATAATATTTTCTGACCCATGTGATATATTCAAGAATCTTTCTTCAATTTCCTTGAAAATATTATGATAATTATATGTATATAAATTAAAAAAACAAACTGATAATACATATTTTCTTGTTTTTCATTCTCAGAATTTAATTTTAACTCGAAATAAAGTGTTTGCAAACTTTCAAGAAATAAATATTTATTCGAAATTGTCATGTTATGTCATTATTAATATCATCATTTATTTTTTATGGTAGTGAAAAAAGTTTTAAATTTGGGAATTGCAAGTAGTACTTAGGTTAAGTAACTTTAATATTTGCATGACTGCAAAAATATTTAAAAAGCCTTTATTGTTAAAAAATTTGTTTGATTTATTTAAAGATAACACTTCATCTTAAATCACCTTTTTTATTTAGGAAACGTCTGTTATGTTTTTAAACATAATATAGAAAATTTGACGTAACGACGATGAGGAGAGGGCCAAAAGAAATGTTACGGTCTGTCATATTGCGTAGGAAGGGGGGGGGGGCATTTTAGTAACTAATGAACATATTTTTTTTTATTTTTTGCTTGATTCTGCCGTAGGATCAAACGTGGTACAAAAAACCTATGTGAAATTTCGAATAAAAACGGTTGCACTCTGTATACATTAATTTAAAAAATGGACACTATTAATACTTTTGTAAATTTTCCCATATATTAATTGAATATGATACACATTGACTTTTATTTTTAAAATTCTGGCAAGTTGTAGGTAATTTTTCTAATTTTACGATATTTTTTACCGTATTTGGCGTTAGGAAATATACTTCACAAATACAATTATAAAAATATCTTTATTACTTAGTAAAAGGCTATGAAAACTTGCTGTTAAAATGTTACCAAAATTTTTTTTTTAATGTTAACAAACGGTTGTACAGGCTTTAACCCTTTGGACCAGTTGGAGAAATAGATATTTCTTTTATCGCTTTCCAGAATATGATTTTTCCCTAAACATGAAGCAGATTAAAGACACTTAAAAAATAAAAATAACAAATGTAAAAAATTCATTTAGTTGTTTGTTAAAAAAGTCGATACATTTCTTAGTGAAATTCTTTTCTACATGCTCATGCATAAAAGGCAGCATAAACGAAGCGCTTGAAGGTTGAACTTCATGTTTATTACATTGTCTACAACACAAAATTAGCAGTTTCTATGTTCATTAAAGTATTTAAGTATTTCTTTCAAATATAATTTTCAGAAAATGTAGATACGTAGTTGAATTAGTATTAATAGAATCTAAAAATTCTGAAAATGCGCTAAGTTAGCACAAGCTGAAGTGAAGAAAGGACATTTCTTTATTTTTCAAAATATACTTTTTCCAATTATTTAAAAAAATAAACCTACAAATTTTTATAAACAGAAAAAAAGATGTGCCTTGAAATTGTTCACTGGAAATAAGTTTCATGCAATTAAAATTTTTGTATTCAAAGTACACATTAACTTGGTTAGGGCATAATATGTGTGTGTGTGTGTGTGCAAAAAGTAAACAAAAAATAAAGAAAGAGGATAAGGGAAGAACTATCATGCTTCTTCTTTGCGAAAAAGGAATTCCGCAATTGTCAAGTACGATATCTGACGTCAATTAAACAACCATAATTAATGAAAAAAGTTAACTTTTCCATTTGAGTCCAAAAGATCAAATGTTTATTATTTAATAAAAATATTGTAAAAATTTTCTTCCGCGGGTGGTATGGAATGGAGTTTTATTAAAAAATGTGCCGGTTTTTCCAACAACAACAAAAACTTAAAGCGAAATCTGTAGTCCGTTTGTTAACATTTTTTAAAGTTTTTGGTAAATTTTCGAAGGCAAAAGTCTTCAAAGTCTTTTCCTAACTAATGGAGATATTTCTATAAGTTAATTCGTGAAATCTATTTCCTAAGGCCAAAGATGGTAAAAACATGTGAATTAAAAAAAATTTTCATCTACTTGAAAGAATATTCTTAATAAGAGTCAATGCTTAACATATTTAAATAATATTTTCGAAATTTTATAAAATTATAAATATTGTTCATTTTTCAAATTAATGCATAAACAACAGTTTTCATTCCAAATTTCATGGCGTTTTTTTGTACCATGTTTGACCGCAGGGCAGAATCAATTTTAGGACATTCTAAAAATATGTTAATTAGATATTAAAATCGCCCTCCCCCCAAGTAATGTGACACAGACCGTAGCATCTCTTTTTGACCTTCTCCTCTTGAAAATTACATAATCAAATTGTAAGGACTTGAAGCTGTAACGATAAAGTTGAAAAAATTGCAATATTGTCTGTAGTAACCAAAATATTTTTGTAGAATATATAAAACATATAATTATGAAGCTTCTATGAAATTTCCTCAAAATATATATTTATTTAATTTTTATTCTGATCAACTGGAAAAATGGAAAAATAGGCTTCATCCTGTGCTTATTTTCTACAGAATTTTTAGAGTATTTAACCTTTTAAAGAAAAAAAATTTTAGCTTTGTCATATTTTAAATTAAGAGCACGTAATCAATTATAAAAAAAGAGGTGAACTTAAACTTTTGAACAGTAGTGTAAAAAATAGTGTAAAATTAGAAGCTTTTAACACTTTATTTCTAGCTGGAATTAAATTCTGATAATTAAAAGCAATAAAATAAGTATTGTCAGTTTGTTTTTAAATTTATATAAACATAAGTATTATAAGATTTTTAAGAAAATTAAAAAAAAGATTTTTAAATATATCAGATGTCTCAGAAAAGATTTTACGATATTTTAAAGAAATTGTTTTATTTTATAGAATATTACAAAACATTAGCAAAAATTCGAGTCCTATTCAAAGATGTTTAGGAATGTTTGAGAAATTTGTAAGATATCAAGGAATATTTCATCAATTTTCTGAAATGCTTTCAAATTTGTAAATATTTCTTATCTATTTGACTCGTTTCGAACTCCTGAAAATATTTTCAGCTGCCTGGAATTTTTCTGAACATTTTAAAAAGTCATTCAAAATATAAAAAAATTACCTTATAATCTTCTAAATTTTCGCAAGCATTTGAAAATAAAACATCGTTTGAAATTTGCACACGAATATTAAAAAAATTCTTTTTCCTAATCACGTCCTTTCCTGATTGTTGCTTAATTCTGAAAGATTGAAAAAAGGTACCTTTGAAATAATTCAGATTCTTCTTTGATAATTTTTAAAATCTTTTGGCATGTGTTAAAATATTCCTAAATAATCTTTTGAAATTAATGTTTTGAAATAAAAAATTATTTTAATTATTCTTAGGAGCCTAAATTTCTATAATTTTCATCAAACCTTACAAAATTCTTTAAAAATCTTTACAAGCTTTAATTATTTTTTAATCGTTTAAAATTTCTGAACGTTTCTTGACCTTACTCAAGTTTGAAAGTACATTATTTAAACCAACATAAACTTTTAAAAGAACGTGCAACAAAATTGCACAAGAAGGCTTCAAAAGAATTATGTTCCTGAATATTTCTAAAATTATCTATTATAAAAAAATTGTAAAAGTCTAAAAAATATTTTACACACTTCAAAAAAATTTTAGGAAGCAATAAAAAATTGTTTGTGATCTATTTTCAATTTTCTCTTAGTCTTCATCGCAAAGAAATCGTTTAAAACGTTGCCATGAACTTTCTTTTATTGTCTTGACGGCCTGGACGTTCTGCAAAATTCAGTGGAACTTCAGTTTACCGACAAACTCCTGATAGCTAGTTAGCCTCTAAAAGCGAATCGTCCAGTCGGGCGAGGTCGGGTTTGTCCTCGTGCATTTTCGGTTTTCAACGAGGCTTGTCTTTGCAGCGTGTAACAGAGCCAATTCACCGACACGCGACGTTTGTCCACTTCTTACTGCCAATTTTTTCTGTTTCCCTTTCTTACGGCCCAAGCACCGTTGTCCACTTTTTGCAACCAATATTCTATTGCTACTTTTTATAGCCGTGAAATTATATCCATTTTTTAGGCACTTTTCTATAGCTGCTTCTTAATCACCAACGAGATATTTCCACTTTTTATTGTCAGACGCTCATTTGAACAAAAAACCATTTTTTTAAGCCAAAGAAATTCCTTTGATTCAAAAGAAATATCTTTGATCAAAAAAACTTTACTTTGACTGGTAGCCAATGAATATTTGTCTTAGATCCAACAAAATTTTCTTTGAATCAAGGAAACCTTTTTCAGAGTGTAAATTACGTTAAGTAATTGGAGGGAGGGGGGAGGCCATTTATTTGATCTAGACTGGCTTAAATTTGGTGGAGTGGCACGTGGTCAAACCATTTTTCACGTGAGCGGCCATCTATAAATATAATTATAAAATATAATAAAATGTAAAATATAAACTCTATTAAATAAACATAGATTTTCTGATACAGGTGAGGGAAGCGGTTAACGCAAATATATGACATCACGTATGTAAAATATAAATCTGAATAACAAGTTTTTGAAATTATTGAAAAAATGAAAATTAGTCATTTTAGTTTAAAAGAGTAAGTCGTCTAAATACAGACTTCACACTCTTTCGATCTCGAAATAGTTAAACACTTCCGCACTTCACGTGATTATTTTTTTATTCGGTTGTTTGTTTCCTCATTATTTTAATTGCTTACTTGTTGCTAGGTCCTTACGGTTAGATTCGACTGTGTTATAAACGTAAGTTAAACAATTCACAATGAAGTGCATTTATTTTTAACAAAGAAATTAGTTTTATATTTACGCATTAATAAATTTTTTCTGCTTGTCCTAGCCTATTCTTGCCTTAAATTTTAGTTTTACTTTGGACTTAATTTCAGCAAACTTGACAGTTGATTTTTAAATTCAGATTAGGTCTTAATTTAAGTTTTTGATGTTCAGTGCAGTCGACTGAATTTAAAAGCTACTAGTATTTTTAATTCTTTTAAATGGTTATTTTTCAAGTATTTTTTTTTTAATCACGTGTATTATTATAATTTTTAATTGAGAAATTCGCCTAATTTTATATCGGTAGAGTAATCATAAAATTTTGTAACCAAATTTTATCTGAGGTACACGAAATTTACAAATAATTCCTTCCAGGCAAGAATTTAACACAATAACAATCTATCTAAAGTAACTTGTTCAAAAAATTTAAAAAGAACCTAAATCTTTAAATCATCAAATTGAGCAAAAAAATTGCACCACAAGGTTTAAAAAAGTGTATTTTTAAGAAATCAGTTTTTCAAAAAGACACATGCTGAAGAAAGTAAATTTATGTAACATAATTGCACAAAAGGAGGTAAAATAGGAGAAGTATGTTTCCAAAAAACAGTGTGAACGGCTGATTAGATACAGTTATATAATAGAAAAAAGGAAGGAGAACAAAAAAAGAGTTAACCATAATACCTCGCTCTCTTTTCTTAATTATTTATCCTTTTTATTTAAGATTCTTGGACAAATTTCAAATAGATGTTTATGTAAAAAATTGAATTTCCAGAAAAATATTTAAAAAGATGTCAAATACGATCCTAAAATTTCAAAAAGGAATGTAGAAGAGTTTAAAGCAAAATTATCTAATTTGGCAACATTACAAAATTTTTAAAAATCGATTGAGTTTAGGAGATGTGTAAAAGTTCCATAAAGATTTAGGACAAATTCAAAACTTGAACTTTAAAAAACTTTTAACACAAAGTGTAGATTTCCGAAGATTCAAAAATAAAAGTTTCTGTCTTCTCAAAAATTTTTAAGGGTTTTCGAAATATAAAAAATGTTTAATTAAGGGGGTATCCCTATATACTCTGTTAAAATTTTACACCGAAATTTAAAGTGGTTTAGCTGCTATGGCTATTATCGCTAAAGTCCTTTAGCGCACGGAGCAGGTAGGCATTATCTATCGCAAACTTTAAATGCGTTTATCTCGAAATCAGATTTTTCCGATTTTCCGAGTTGATGGGCACGAGAACTCACCGAATTTTCAACTTATCGAAATGAAAAAACGCCATTCTAAAGATCATTTAATTGTCTAGTCGATATATCACTTTGTTTTTGTGTGAAATTATTATTTAACCACTTATTTGAATAAACAATAAGATATAAAAAATTCGGAAAAACAAATTTTTCTGGCATTTTGTGAAATAGTTGTGCCATGCTTTGAAAATAGGTATATGGACAAGGTATATATCTTGTGATAACAAGAAAGACCGTTTGAAATATTTCAGAGAGGGGGAAAAAAGTTGTGAAATTTCGCGCGTCCTGGCGGATTTGTTTATTAAAATTTTGTGTGAAGAAACAAATTTTTATTGTAATGAAACGTCAATAAATATCAGACCAAATTTGAGATCGAAATATTGTGTAGTTTTGTTACAAAAAATTCCGAAAGTTTTCTTCGATTTTTCGCGATCTGTATAGGGATACCCCCTTAAGAAAATTTTTACTCTGAAAGGAAGCTTGGAATCATTCAATTATCGTACGGTCCTCTTTAAAGTCATTACATTTTTGGAACCGTCGTAGGATAATCCAAGTCTGATGGCTCAGAATTTGAAATTCTTCAATTTTGAAAAATTCAGTGAAACAAAATTTTAATATATGCACATTTTGCAAGCCAATTAAATAATGTTGTAAAACCCTCAAATTCTATCTCTAGATTTTTGCCATTATAATCTTCATTACTATACATTTTTTTCTAGTAAAATAGTGCAGTTAAAGATCAGTAAACAGCGAAATACAGAGAAAATAGCCGGATTATTCTTATTGCAGCTCATTTGTAATGTTCTCTAATATAATAAGATATAATATAATAAGATTTTTTTAGAATGAGAATACTTCAAGAGAATGAGAGTAAAAATACTACAAGATTATCAGAGCTGAATTTTTATTCTCCGTTGTCTCATTTCTGTCTCAACTCAAGAAAACACAGAATCAACGTACTTTTGAGGATCAGTGTTTTTCTGTGTATTAAGCATGTCGTTTAATACAAGATTCTATCAAATTAAGCTTATAATATCAGTCTTTTTATAAATCCAATATTAAAACTGAAAATTTAACTTTAACAACAAAAATATCATTATCGTACGTATGTTAGAAACTAGTTTTGAAGTAACGAAATAATGTAAAAACCAGTCCGTTAGCTGCTCAGTGGTGTTTCCACTGATGAGTAGGAGATTATTCATGATGAAAATGTTCTATGTTTTTATAAGAATTAAAAGAGGATAAACGTTATAATTTTTAAAATATTTTTTTACCATTGCTAATGTTGCTCGCCAATATCTATCGCTCAATTTAAAGAATAACATAAGCGATTTTGCGCAGTGTTTATCTCACTTGTAGTGGTAAATAAAAAAGGAGATTTCAATAGCAGAACAACAGAATGCAGTTAAATAAGGCAAAGAAAGATTAACAAAATGATTAAGAATGTCAAAGAATATTATACTATCAGGAAAATATGTTGCTAAGAATGTTGTATAACGTAAGTTGACGACCCTTTATGCCAAATTTAATAAATTTTACTCAAGATTAAAGAATTAAACTTGCAAGTTTAGTGCATTTACATTAATTATGATTGATTCTTAATTTATGAAAGTTCTTTACCCAATTTTGGGTCAACAATTTTTAAAAAAGAACCTACAAATTGGATAAAAATAGTAACCCGTACAGATTTTTAAAGTATTATTATCCTAAATTAAAAACAAGATTTCAAAAATAATATTCTATACACTTCATACTTTTCTGCAACTTTCCTTGGCTATGATACGAGTCAAAGTCAAGTTGCAACGTTCAAGAAATTCGCGGATTCAAAGAAAAAATTCTCATGTGATACATCTTTTATAAAATTTCAAAAATATCTCTTCTAAGGGCTATTCAATTTTGAATTTCATAGGCTTTCTCACTCTTTGAAAAAAAATGTCTAATTTTTTTCAGACCGCGTTATCATCTTTCAAAGATAACATTGACTTTAAGTGCCGCACGCGCTAGCCGTATAATTAAATAAATTTATTACACGTATATCAACTTTGTGATATCACTTTTAATGAATTTAGTAGCTCAATTTTTGTCTTTATACTGGTTAATAAAATGTACATATTTCCGAAAGATAAACTGGACGCCTATTACTTAAGAGATCACGACTATAGAATATAGTATAAAAATCTATAATAAAACACTATAATAATCAATTATTGGTTACTCTGTTAACCAAATCAGTTCTTTCTCTTCCTGGACAATATGAGAATCGTTTATATTTTAGCCTTTAGTTTGGCAATCATCTTAAATTATATTGGTGAATATAATAGCACCTAAATCATAATTATAGCAATAATAACATCAAGAATTTAATTGAAAAATTAATATATCGGCAAACTCGAATGAAATCAACAGAAATTCTTCGCAGACACTCTTAAACATTTTTATGCATTTCTCGAAAGCACATCCACGTTTTTGCGATTTTCTCAGGTTAAATAAAAGATAATATTAAAAAGATTTAAAAAAATTCTTACGCGATATTTTCTCTTTAAAAAGTCAGAAATTTCTCTGCTAGTGCTGATTCGAAATAAAATTGTATATATTTTCTAAACGTTTCCTTCTAAATGTCTAACTTTATTTTACAATTACTTATAGTGTTTCAAAGTCATTTGAAATTTGTGTTCCCACTCACGCTAGCCGTTTGGATAATTTCTGACGATATTGTAGGTCCATGAAAAAATATTTCAGAAATCTATTAATAAGCTAATAATTTTTCTCATAATGGCGCGATCCACTATTATGAGATAGTTCTCAAGTTTGCAAGACTCCAGCAGTCAATTTTTTTTCTCTATGAAAATACACAACATTTATTAACGTTCGAAACAATTTCCTGATGAGGTTTGTTGTTTTATCGAAGCGCGATTAAAAATTGGTTGTATTATCCCCAAAATAATCCCAATTGAGGTAACCACATTTCTGAATTCGACTGTGATGTAAAGAATTTCGAGATTTAAAATTTCTTAATTTAACGTCTGGGAAACAACTAATTAGAATTGGTAAGGAAAAACCTTATTTTATTGACTTCTTCCAGACTATTTATTCGGTAATTTTATACATGACGACTTTGGAATGAGACCGATTCCCTCAACAGATATCTAATATAAAAGTAAAATATGAATCATTAACTAAAATGGCGTACAAATTTATAATATGAATGTAATACCTTTAATCATTATGTAGAAGTTTATATATTAAAATCGAAAATTTTCCATCTTACTAAATGAGCACTCATTGTGATTAGAACATTGCCAAGACAATGACGCCTTTGCGTCTGCGTAGTACCAATTCCAAAGGGATCATAGGCGTAAGTACTGGTCATACTAGAGCTCTAAATAGAAAGGTACAATGGTCCGCCATGTTTATTTCAACAGGTGGGCAAATGAGTTCTCGAGTACACTTAATGCAAAAAAATAAGGTAAATACTGATGATTATTCTTGGTAATCCTTTGTGTTATTACGAAATGTATATTATGCTCCGCTGAAAGAAAACACGAGCTTCACACCACACTTATGATGCAACTGCATCGTCGAAGGAAGACAATTTCGTGACATCGTGTACACGTTTTAACTGCTACTCTTTGGCGTTTAATCTTTGCCATGCATGTAGGTAGTACATGTATGTAGATTAGGGTGGCCCAAAAAATTAGATTTGAGAAATTTCAACGGGCACGTTGACCAAATCGTTCTCTTAGGCAAACAAATTTACCCATGTTTTCATTTGCCAAAAATTATATTTTTAGCCGTTGCTGTGGGGCTTCAAAGTTTCCTGATTTAAAATAGAGAAGTCCTAACACCAGCTACAGGTTCGACCCGGAAAGCAGATATAGATTTATTAACTTATTATTACAATGCCTTTCTACTCATTGTCCGTGACCGTAATTTGGGAACCGGCGAATACGGTGCACAAAGTAGCCCGGCCGAGGGTAAACTTTTTTTGCAGCCGTCCACCTGCAGTCCCTTCAGCCGGTGTTCAACTAAAATGTGTCAATTTTCATCAGCTTTTCTTACTCTTTTCGCATTAAATGAAAAGTTTTTCCATTTTTTTTTTCTAGAAATCTGTTCTCAAAGTTTCAAAAATGTTTCTTCAAAATATCAAGTTACACAAGTATATCCGAGGCTTACACTAAGCCTCCAAATATGGCCGTTTTATGCGATTTTTGATATGCCTAAAACTGGATAAGGCAACGGCTAAAATTTTTTTTTTTGCAAATAAAAAAACATGGGTAAATTTATTGGCCTAAGAGAACGATTAGGTCAATGTGCCCCGTTAAAATTTCTCAAACGTCATTTTTTGGGCCATCGTAATGTAGATCTTCTAAAGAACAATTAATTTTTATTTCTTGTCAAATTTTCCTCAAAAGAAAGAAGTTAGAATGAGGTAATAAAGCATTTTGCCTTCTCTACTAAAAAAATGCATCAAGTCAGTGAATAATTTTTTGTTAACAATTGTAATTTGTTTAAACATTTAAGAATATTCTTAAATAGCAAAGTAGATCATGAAAATATTTCAATCTTTCGAAAAAAAAACAAAAATTAAATAATGTAGACAAAAAATTCTTTAAATAAATTGAACTTGTTTACAAATTTAGGAGTATTCATAATAAACCAATTAGAACTAGAAATATTAACATTTGTGCTGAATCAATGGGAACGTGTTAAATCAATGGGAAACTTCATGGTATTTGCGCCACCCCTAAATATTAACTGATTTTGCTCAAATTTGAAATTTTGTTTGGGCATTCCAACAAAAATGAGAGGTAAGAGCAGAGAAATTCGAAATAAATCCACCAAGTATAAATAAGAACCACCCTATAGTGGTTACCTTTTCATTGTTACTTTAAGTGCACTCGAAACTGTCAAATGCTTATGAGAATTGTCTGCGTAAAAAAACGTTTCACACTTTGTACCTTTTGTACATATAATGAAAACTGATTTTTTTACAAGCATTACTTTCTTTCAAGTATAAAAAATCTTAGATTTATACGATTACGTGATAAAATTCAACAGCGAATTCCTGTTTTGCCAAATGAGACGTTTACCCTTTTGCCCAGCTGAATCGTCTACGTAACGAAAATAAACCGGAATTTGAAAACCCAATCCTTCCGTAACATTCGTTTAAAGATCTTGCATAACAATCTCAGCCAGAATTGCGGAGATAGGTGACCCCATGGGGGTGCCAAACGTCTGCCTGTAAAATTGATTACCAAATTTAAAGTAAGTGGATTCTATTAAGAAAACGATACCCTTCTTAAAGTCATTTAAAGGAATTTCTGTATATTTCAATAACCAGATGTAAAGGAATGTTTGTGAATAGTGATGAGACGTCTAAGAAACACTCAATATGATCATCAGGAATTTTAGTTTTGTTTATAAATTCTTTAAAAGTAAGTGAATTTTAAACAGAATATTTGTAGTAAGGTGAGGAGTAAGAAATTATCTCGTTCAATTTTTTGGCTAAATTATACGTAGGTGAATTAATAGAAGAGATAACTGGTCTAAGAGGATAGTTTTGTTTGTGAATCTTAGGAAAACAATAAAATCTATCAATATTGGTACTCTCAGTTATCAGGTGTTTTCTTTTAACATTAGGACTAAGAAACTGATTGGTTCTCCATTTGTTAATTAATTTAAAAGTATCTCTTTGTAATTTTTTCAAGGTGTCAACATCTATTTTTTCGTAAGTTTTGGGATCATCAAGCATGTTATTCGCCTTATTTATATATAGTATTCCTGTCTATCCATCACGACAGTAACATTCCCTTTGTCTGCTTATCTCGCCAATAAGTTTTTATGAGAATTAAGGAAATGTTTTGTTAATGTGATATTTTTAGCGATGAGTCTGTCAGTGCTAGAAACGTGTGTAGGTTTTTTAATTTATTCAGAAGTTAAGATTAAAATCTTGCGTCTAATTTCATCTTCTGCGTTATCAGGAATTTTTTCCAAATTAGATTCCAAGCCTTTTATTATTTCAAAAACATGTTGTTTGTTTTTGGAGATAAATTTAGAACTGAATTTTTCACCTAAGCTAATGATATCTGCAACTGGTTCTGGAATATCAGTGTTAGTGAGATTAATCAACCAAGGATCATTACCTTCTGGTGAGTTGTTATTTATAGATGAAATTCTATGTTTGTTTAAAATAGGAATCTCATAACCTTATTCAAATTTCAAATTCTCAAGTTTTATGTTTAATTTATTTTTTATTATTTTAGGATTGTTATTCAGTTTTTCTTGATATTCGACAATATTCTGTGAAAATTCTACTGTCAGTAAAACTGCTAATCTAGTTCTAAGTTTTTCGGATAAATTAGTTAAATATTTTAAATGGTTGTGAATATCTCTAATTTCTAGTTGTTGTATTTTGGCGCTGTATATTATTAGTTATAATATTAAGTTTATTCTTACACGAAAGACTATAAAGATGTAGAGATCAAACGTTGGTAGTTCTGTTTATGATGTTGTGAGGGTAAAGATTATGTAATATACATTCCATAAGAAAATCGTTCCTAGCACTAGTTATCCTGATATCTTCGTTAATATTTATCCAGTTTTTAGTTGTAAAAAGGGCCTCAGGACAGTCTCTTTCGAAAATCGAAAATTACAAAGAGATACTTTTAAATTAATTAACTAATGGAAAACCGATTAATTTCTTAGTCGTAATGTTCAAAGAAAACACCGCATAACGGAAAATACCAATGTTGCTAGATTTTATGGCCCTCCTAAGATTCCTTAAGATGACTTTAAGAAGAGTTTCGTTTTCTTAATGGAATCCACTACTTTGAATTTGATAATTAATTTTAAAGACAGATATTTGGCACCCCAATGGGGCCACCCATCTCCGCAATTCTTGCTGATATTGTTATGCAAGATCTTGAAACGAATGTTATGGAAGGATTGGGTTTTCAAATTCCGGTGTATTTTTGTTACGTAGACGATTCTTTTCTTATTCTACCTGAAGATAAAATCAATTTGACAGTTTCACACTTTAACTCTTACCATAATAGATTACAATTTACGTTTGATATTGAAAACAAAAAGTCTATTAATTTTTTTTTAATTTAAAACTTTGCCGCGATGATAATAACTTTATTATTACGAATTAGTTTAGAAAAGCAACTTATTCTGGAAGACTTCTTAATTTTTTATCCAACAACCCTATTCAACATAAAATAGGAATAGTTAAAAACCTAGTCGATGCCGCTATTCTACTTTCAGATAATACTTTTCACTTGGATAACTTGCAAATTGTCAAAAAATACCTTATGGTGTAACAATTATCCGAATGAATTCATACAGAAACATATTGAAAAAAGACTTTTTGAGTTAGATTTGAAGAAAACCCAACCTTCTAACGACACTATTGAGAGAATCATTGATGTAAAACAAGAGATCATATCCATACCTTTCTTGGGGACTATTTCTGAAAATTTTAAAAGGTACTAAATAAATTAAAAATAAAAACTGATTTAGAGTTGATTCCAAGCTACATAAATTTATTAAATTAGGTAAAGATAAACTAAACTCCCCCTACGAATTAGAGTAAAGAAACATAAAAATAACGTCAACCATGTGGATAAACATCACAAAGTCTTAGCTAAAAATTTGGTTCAATGCCATTGAAGAGACCCGACTGTCATTAAATGGGATGAAGTTGAAATCCTACATGTCGAGCCTAATTTTTATAAGCGTATCTTTGCTGAAATGGTTTTTATCTATGTTTTAATCTGTGAACTATATACTACTTCGAATTTCTAACCATTGTTCAGTTACTCTATTTCTGTGCGATCACATATATTTGATAATATAGTATAACCAGTACTACTTACGACTATGATCCCTTTGGAAGTGATACTAAGTGATACTAATTTGATTATTTAACGACTTAAAAATTTTCAGTTCTAATATATAAACTTCTACATAATGGCTTAAAGTATTGAACCATCTTAAGTCTGAGATATGAATAATAAAATAATAATAAAGTGGATACAAATAAAAGCATAGAGCGTAAATGTTAAAAGTTAAAATTACATGAGAAAGACATTTTAATATTAACACCCCACGCTTTATTATTGATTATATATTATTCAAATTTTTTTGTGGGTTTTTATTCCATTTATATCTTCATTACCCATGGAAATAGGCAAATGTCTGGTTAATTAACGATGTTATGAATTTAATCAACGGGATACCCGAAAACTCTTGTAGCGATGTTGGGGTAGGCACAAAATTAGATATTAGGTGTAGTTTTAAGTTCGCCTTTTACCTCTGTTGTCCTCACACAGCGTCGCCAACTTTCTGATCGTCTGAGAAGTTCCTTACCATGTGATAATTGAGTAAAATCGCTTTTTAAGCTGCAGCCAGTAACTTAGTGACTTCTAGATGTTCTAAATGGGCATGAAAATAGGACGAATAGATGAATCTTTCACATTCATTAATATTGTGCTAGAATGATTCGTTGGTATTTTCACGTAATCGGTATCTGTTAAAGTATTTTCGCGAGGACAGGTGTGTCAAGTAATGAGAGTCAGATGTAGATAAGTAGAAAACCTATTTATTGGTATAAAGAACAAAAAGGCTTGTCTTACTCAATGTGATCTCTGTAACGATTATAGATCTACTGAACAGAATTGAGTCTCCACGCCGCGGGCCGAAACTTAGTGCTGGCAGTGGTAGGTGGGAAGAAGAAGAGCATGTACCCTTATTCACACCTTCTTTACATTTGGCGGTTATCTGATACAAATTACACATGAAGATTAGTTATTAATCTTTAGAATTTTGCGCACCAATTCATTATGTAAGTCTCGGGCAAGAGTTTTCGTAAATGAATCTACCAGTTGTTCTCTAGATCTCATCTATCCAAGTTCCATTACTTTACGAAGTGTTCCTTGATTTCTATCATGTGTTTTATTTTATTCCACCTGTAGTACCAGCTGTAGCTATAGCAGCTTTGTTGTAACACCATAGTTTCATTGGAAGCAATGTTTTGGATTCTCTTAAAATAAGTCTTAACGAATTATAGGTAGATAGTAATTATTTCGTAACATCACACATAGCTACATACTATGCATCCCTAGTAGCGAAGCTCGCATCTGCATAACCTATCAACTTTTCAGACTCATCTTTATATACAAGACCTAATTTCTTTGTACTTTTCAGGTATTTTAAAACTCGTTCTACCATAGCCCAATCACTATCCTTAGGATCTACCTGATGTCTAGTTGAATCATTAACAGTGAATGAGATATCTGATCTTGTCATACCGGCTAGATATAGCAAGCTCCCCACTGCTTCTCTATATGGTGCGTTGTCTGGATTTCGAGTCTTGTCGAGTGTTTCTGTGTCTGGTTCTGCCTCTCTGAGTTTTCTTTCGCGATTAGCTACTTGTGATGTTACCGTTGGTGTGCGTTTAGGGTGAGAGGCATTGAATCCAAATATTTCTAATATTTTCTCAATGTATTTTGCCCGATTTAATGCTATCGTTTTATTGGCCCTATCACGCCTTAAACTAATACCTAGAAATTCTTTGAGCTCTCCCAAAATAGTCACTTCAAATACCTTACGCAGTTTATCAAAATCTTTTTGTAGTTTATTTATATTATTACTTACTACCAATATGTCATCAACATACAAAAGCAACATCAATAAATTCAGTTCATTTTGCCAAACAAATAAGCAGAGTTCCAACTCAGAATTTTTCAAACCCATTTTCAATACTTCCTCTGTGAATCTATTATACCATTTTTTGGGACTGCCCCTCAATCCATACAGTGCTCGCTCTAATTTACACACCTTTTCTTTTTCATATTTGTTTGTATGATTAGTACCTTCCGGGATTTTCATATATATTTCCTCATCCAACATTCTATTTGAAAAAGCTGTTTTTACGTCCAATTAACAGATCTTATTGTCGTATTTGTTAGCAATGTCTAGCACAATACGCACCAATTATAATTTTTAGACGGGAGCATAGGTCTCTTTCAGCTCATATATGTTCTTGTCTTTAAACCTTCGCACCACCAAACGCGCCCTGTATTTAATTTGGCCATCCGCACCTATTTTCCTTTTAAAAATCCAGCGTGTGTCGATCGGAGGAACTTTGAACCCTTTTTCCGTCATATTAGTTCTGTCCATTATTTTCCACAACTTATTTTTTCTCATAGAATCAAGTTCTTGTTGAACAGCCTCTAGCCAATTCTGTTTATCCTTACTAGTCATTGCTTTTTTGAAATTTGAAGGATCCGAATTTATGTCGCATGATAAAGCGTAATAGATTTCATCTCGCTGCATATCTAGTTTGTTTATCAGTTCGTACTCACACTCATCTTCGTTAGTGCATGCGAATAGAGCACTCGGAGGCTTTCAAAGTTGACATCTTTAACCGGACCGTCTACTACTTTAGAATTATTGCTATTCCCGGTATCCCTTGATACTATTTTCTTTGGCTTTCTTCGTTTACGCGCCGGCTCCTTCACTTCCTTTGTTTTCGACACTTCTATATCGCTTTTATCTTCATTTTCGAACTCCACAAACCACTTAGTTTTGTCTATTTCTTTTTGGACTGGTGTATGTTCAGCAATTGAGTTTTTCTCGTGTCTTTCTCCAAACAACAATTTTTCATTGAAGTGTACATTTCTGTTTTCATAAGTGTTACCATCTTTTGACCTTAAAAATTGATATCCCGTAGAAGTATGCCCTAGCATGCACTGTCTTGAAGGGCGAGGTCCTGAACTTAAGACAATTGAAACACTTCGTATTCTAAAATTAAACTGTCAAAAACAATATGATTTATTTCTTTATTTTCTGAAAATTTAGCTTGCATTGGTTTCAGATATCGAATGGACTCGTGTCCAAATCTAACGTGCCACAACATGGCTTTTTTATTGTTATAACACAGTTTATTATCTTTTGAAAAGGAGACACATCCTCTTCAATATCTATAATCAACATGTCATCTACATTATGTATTTTCCTATCCCAAATTGTAATGTCACAATTAGACATTTCGTAAGGCTTAGCTTCGGACTCTTCTCAGTTTCTTTTACCTCCCCTGACACTATCTTTGTCCTAAGATTCTATCTCAGCTATTTCCATAGGTGTTCGCACTTCTGAATTTTCTTGAAATTTTTTCTTTGCAGTTTCACTCCTAGTCATATACCTTTTACCGCTCGTTTCAACTAAGTTAGCATAAACTCGCTTTATAATCGCAGCGTGAGAATTTATGTTATGACTACTACTATAATTTACATTTAACTCTATTATCCAATAGGGGGTATTGTACACACCTTTTATAAATGATTCTTTTGAAATGAAATCAAAGATATCAATTATCTCATTATCTAGATATATTGTAAGACCCATTTCAGCAAATTTTTGTAAGGATAGTAAGTTTTCTTTTAGAGCTTCAGCTAAAATTACTTTGTCAATTAGGAGGGTTTTTCTATTTCCGAGAATTATTTTTAAATTTCCTGCTCACTCTGTTTTCAAATCTACTGAAATATTTTTGTTGGCAGATTTAATCACACCTTGATCTAATTCATTGAATGTTTGAAAAATTAATTTTGAATTAGTTAAGAGTTCTGTCGCACCTGTGTTCGCAAGAAATTTCGAAATATATTTGTCTAAAAGAAACCTATTTGAACTATTGAGAGACGCTTCTGTTTTAGAATTACAGTAATTTGACATCAGCGAGGCATTGCAATCGAGCTGAGGTTGCTCAAGTGAAGACTTACCTTTGTTATTGTTGTTGGTTCCTCCTGTGTTTTCACTCTTGTGGTGCTGAGGTTGTTGATTCGCTCCACCTCCATTATTGTTACTTTGTCCGCGATAACCACCTCGGCCTCTAGTTCTTCCTCTAAAGCTACCTCTGATCCCTTTATCTAACCTCTAGAGGCACCTCTAAATCCTCGATAATTAGTATTATTGAATTTACTGCGTCCACTAGCTCTTTTAGGGCTAGGGCAATCTTTGCTTATGTGTCCCAATCCATGGCACTAGTAGCACTCTGTAGTTTCTGGATTGGGATAGACACCAGCGAGGTGCTCATAGCTATCGCTCTCGTAGCAATGGGGTGGGTTTTGCTCACCTCAATAGCCAGGTCTTCTAGGACCGGTGTAGTGAGCCGCTCCACCACTTGAACGCACCGTGTTCGCACCCGCGTCTTTATTATGACTTTGAGCTGCCTCTTCCTGTAAAACTAGAATTTTTAATTCTTCGTATGAGAAACTTTTTCCTTTTGTTACCTTGTTGAGGAATTGTATACTTTGAGTTGACGGAACAGATACAGTTATAGCACTGTAAAACGCACCTCGTTTTTCGTCTTCTGATAACGGGTTCGCACCAGGGCAATTTTCATAACTTCTTATCATGTCTTCAAATTTTTCACAAAATTCTGTAACTTTGATCTTGCCAATAATATACTGCATATTATACAGTTGTTTTCTCACCGTTTAAGAAGTTATATTAGTTCCATACCTGTTAGTTTATTAAAAATTTTTATTGGTTCTTTTGAATTTATTATTTTTGTATAATAGTTCAAGTCTAAATGATTTATAAGAATATCTCTAACTTTGAATCTTTGATCTCCTAAGGTTTGTTTGTCTATTTTAGTAAAATCAATATTCTCATTAATAATGTGCAGCAGATTACTGACTCTTAATTCGAAAAAAAATAATCTAAAAACAATTCAAATTTCATGTTGTTATTTAATTTGAAATCGCGTTTGAAATTTTTTATTTGTTTGGATTTTCTAGTTTCAGTGTGTTTTTCATCCCTTCTATTATCCCGTCATTCATGGTCTTAGTTTTATTATTTTCTTTAGCATTTTGCACTTCTGTTGTTATAAGATTTATTATCTCACCTTTAGATACCTTATCATTTTCAAAATTGCCTCCACCGTCAGATTCTTCTCCCACCTTAGGATTTTCTCTCACCTCGTAAATTTGATGTTGCATTTCACCAATGCCACTCGGCTCGGGATTCTCATCGTACAAAGAATCAGCCCAGTCTTGAATCTCGTTCCAGAGACTATTTTGAAGCTGAAGCTTTCTCTTGACGTCCTCCAGCCTGGCTTTAACCTCATCTCTTTCTTTTCTGCAGTTTTGCAGCTCATATCGTAAAACATCAATAGTGCTATTGTATGCTTTAGCGTTCTTTTCGAGGATATTTGACATCCTCGCCATAGTCTGTATCATCTCCCCTATTTGCCCATCTTCTTTAACTTATTTTTCCTGAACAACTAGTAAATTTTCATTATCAGTTTTTGCATCATCTGATTTAAATATATTTAAGTGTTGTTTCTTTAGATTTTCCCATTTATATTTGTTTCCAAAGTTAACAGTTTCCGCTTTGAAAGTTATAGGCAGATGTGATCTACAGTTTTTCTGTTCGTTGGTCACCTCGTCGAGCTTGTATAGGATCGAATCATGCATTTCTCGCACCTTTGTCTCGTCTTGAATCTCATCATCTTTAGTACCGCTAATCGCCCCCTTTCTCCCCTTGTTCTCGTTATTCACATCTTTACTCTCCTTCGCACCAGTTCGCTCTAAGATGACCTTTGGCTCGATTTAATTTGGTCTTGGCATGATAGAAGGTTTGCCGTCAATAAGATGTGTCTCAAGACACTTCGCCAAAAAATCCAGTGTTCTTCCCCTGGCTCAGGAAACACTCTCTTCTCTGTAAGAATAATTATTTTAGTTTATTTGCTAAGAGTCAATATCTTAAGATCATTTAACAGTGACAACAAGTATGGCTGATCTCAAGAGGAACGAACAGATAAGAGTCCGAACATCAAGATTCCTCTCCGTTTGCCCTGATTGATCAAGTACATCTCCTGAACTTCAAGTCTATGTACCCGATCAATCACGAACCAATTTTCCTGCTAGCTTTTTGTGTACATTTTATTTTCAATTTATTTCTCATCAATTTTAAATTTATCACGCCTTTAAATTAACTCAGCAGTATAGTATTCCTGTCCTTTTCACATGTGATTTTCAAGCTCTAGCCGGACATATTCAATGTCACTGCTTCTCCTTGGTGTAGCTGATTCAATATAAAGTTACTTCCTAAAAACTTCCAAACATTGTTCAAAGATGAATCCTCTGTAAAATTGTAATCTATTAATATTTTATCTAATTTTATTTTCAACTTCGATTGCCTTAAATCATTTGGCAACGCACGCATCAATTCTTATTTCTTTCTGTGTTGGGCAGTTCAACGAAACACGAACGCGCGCGATAAGATTAAAAACATCGCCGTTTCTCTTTTATTTTCATTTTCGATTGCCTTATACCATTCAGCAACGCAAACATTAAACTTCGTTTCTATTCTGTGTTGGGCATATCGACGAAACCCGAGCGCGCGCGCGATAAGAGTAAAAAACACCTCCGTTTCTCTCTCTCTCCTTTTCCAAACACACTGCACCTTATACTCGAGTGTCAAGTGAAACGCTCTCTTAACGCTGCAACTCTCTTTCTCATGCATTACGCCACGCGCCCGCGCTCACTGAGCGGCACTTGTCTCAGCTTACATACAATTGTTTCCAAGAAAATCCTCCACAAACTAAAACCTTGCGCATCGCTCTTCTCGATTTTTGTGTCTCACCTTTATTGCGTGTGTGCTTTATTTCATTCACTTTCCGCGTATTTCACCTTTCAATTTTTACGATTGCGGTCCTTTGAATTTGTGAGAGTCGGCCCTCTTTCTTTTTCTCTCCTATTTAGGTTTTCACAGACGCACCTAATATTGTCATGACAAAGAAAGTACTTACGAAATTCCCGATCCTTCTCGTAAGTGTCGTTGAAATTGTTTTCACCATCCTGGCCCTTCTGGGCATCTAGTTCTCTTATGAGATCAGCCTCCATCTTGCCGTGAGGTTTTTCGAAATCGGCTCATTCGAGATTCTTCTTCATTGCATTTTTAACACACCACAACACTCGCGCAGTGGAAGCGTCACTGGGTCCATAACCTGTTAGAGTATTTGCTCGAGGACAGGTGTGTAAAGTAATGAGAGTCAGATGTAGGTGTGATCTCTGTAACGTTTATAGATGTACTGAACAGAACCAAGTCTCCACATCGCGGGCCGAAGCCTAGTTCTGTTAGTGGTAGGTGGGGAGAAGCAGAGCAAGTATGAAAAAGGGCGCTCTCATATATTTGACAGTATCAGTAAACCACGTCTTGATGTAACGCGTGCTTGCGATACTCTTTGGTGCTAACTTTTCTGTCCTAAATCACAATGATGAATTCTTTGATTTCTAAAAATGTGGATGCCTATATATCTACTAAATGCGCTCAGCGTGGAAAAATTGTATTATTATTATTCATTTTTTAAGTCCCTAGGGCTAAACAGCCCTTCGAGGAACAAATTTTACATATGTTTACAGTAAAATATAACAACTCTGATCAAATGACAGATATGGCGTAGGTAAGAGAAAAAAAAAGAAAAAGTTTAGGTTAATTACAGATGGATAAAGATAATGCAACATATTATTAAATGACTATTGGTAAAACATGCTAATATACGCTAGCGATTGGCATAACGGATATAATCAGAAAACTTTAGACTTAAATTATAAAATAATAAAAATAAGAACAGTAATTAGAAATGGGAAAAGTTACATTTATAATACTAGGACTCAAAAAGTTAGTGCGATTAGAAAGATAAACAATTTACAATTTATCAGTGCGATAAGGCAAAGGTGCATTTCTGATTGTTTTAGATATCTTATTCTAAAGACGCGCTCCACTTACCATAAAGGATATTTGCAACTTACAAGATTTATGACGTGGAACTTACGAGGACCGTTTTTCTTGCACGAAGCCTAGACTGAGCTGTTAATGTAACATTTATGTATTCAAAGATATCTAGGAGATATAGCCACATTAAGAATTCCTGAACGTTGCCCATATAAAGTAATGTGCTCATATTTCGCGACATTATACATAAAACGTTTGCAAGCATTAAGAGCTCGCTCGAGTTTAGAATTCGGCTAATCTATGATATCATCATACAGAACACATCCATAATCAAAAAATGGGAAGATACAGTCTGTCAAGTTAAAGCGTGGGTGGCTTTACTCGCAGTCGGTAAGGTGTATCGACATGATTTTTGTGTCAAAATATTAAGAAGAGCTCCCTTTTTCATGCTTTTTGATTTAACATTCAGTTTGCTTTCAATTCTCATCTTGTTATGTAGGTGAATAGGTGCAATCT
>NC_046662.1:86549662-86585641 GCF_010883055.1 Belonocnema kinseyi | reverse complement strand
TGACGAACGACGATGATTTTCCCATGTACTTTGCAGCTTGATTGTGAGACAATTTGGGACCTTTTGGGTGGGAACAAAGGAACACAGCCTCGAAGCGCAAAGTGTATACGGAACTCATTTTTTGTAACGTGTTAACAAGATGAGAATTGATACACCTTACCGACTGCGAGTGAAGCCACCCACGCTTTAACTTGACAGACTGTAAGACTTTTAACAAGGAGAATCCGGGTTGAAGTTGTCAAGGAATTCTTATTCCTTCGAAGCTGTTGGAGTACTCTAAGGGTATTTCTCGAGATTTCAACAATTTGCTTTTTCCAGGAAAGAGTACGATTAAGGATGTACCCCAAATATTTTACCGATTCAACGAAGGGAATGTCAAGGCCATCAACCTTAAGCTGAGGCAGAGACCCCAATATAGCAGCAGACAGCTTTTAGTCTTTTAGTCTCTATTGCGTATCTAATTTCTCTATGGATTTTGCTTCAATATTCGTGGTCTCTTCTAGGATAAATTCAACGGCGTTTAATCGAAATTTGCTTCACTAATATTGTTTTAAGGCGCGACATCTCGTTTGCTACTAAAATAGTGTCGAAGCTGTATATAATGTACACCAAATACACCTTCTCCGGGAAAGTTTGTTTCTATGAGAACTTGAGAGTTCCTAAAATTGGTTCCTCGAGGAAAAAACATTTGTCTCTTGCCTTATGTGAAACAAATACATCTTTTCCGGTGAAGTTTGTTTATACGAGAAATTGACTGCAGGAGCCGTAAAGTACTCGGAAAACCAAACTTCCTTGGAGAAGATGTATTTGGTACACCATATGCATGGGTCAAATGTCCTTTTCTCGAAGGAACAATTTAAGGAGCACTCAAGTACTCATAGAAGTAAACTTACCGAGAGAAGATGTGTTTTATCTACCTGATGCATAGATTGAATGTCGTGTCATCGATAAACTAAGTACAGGAACCCTAAAGTACACATAAAATACTACTTTTTCGGAAAGATGTATTTGGTACACCTAGTCCAAGGTGAAATTTCTTTTCCTTGAGGGACCGATTTAAGAAACCCTTAAAAATTCCTAGGAACAAACTTCCCCGGAGAAGATGTGCTTTATACGCCTGGTGCATAATCTTAATATCGCTTCCTCGAGAATCTGACTACAGGTACCCTTGAGTACTCGTAAAACTAAACTTCCTCGAAAAATATATATTTGGTAGACCTTTTGCATGAAAAGAATGTCTTTTCTTCGAGGAACAAATTGAAGGAACCCTCAAGTACTCGTAGAATCAAACTTCCCCGGAGTAGATTTGGTACACCTGGCACACAGTTCGATGTCTTGTACTCCAGGAACGGAAAGCACGATTGACTCGTTAAACCAAACTTCTCCAGGGCAGATGTGTTTCATACAGTTGGCACATGAGTTGGCTGTTCCGAGAATTTGCCGTTTAATTAGTGAGAATTTTTCTGCTCACATCCTCATAGTTTCTCGTTGGACTCCCGAGAAATTCTCGTTTGATTTACAAGAATAAACTACCGGGAGATTCCCTATTAATTTTCGGATAATTTTTCACATGAAAGTCTATTTTGAACCCATTAAGCAGACTATTTAATATTCTTCTCAATAGGCTCAACGCTAAATAGAACCATAAGACACTGAAGAAGTTTCCTTGAAAGAAACCTTGCGTAATGCATATTAGTTCAGCTATCCTTAATTGCCCATTATTAAAATACCTTTCATTGCCTATTGCATTATAGCATGATATAAGAAGTCTATTATACGTGGGCAAATCTTATAAACTGTTATAAACACAGTCAGATAGTCATATCACACGGAAAAAAATTGCTTGTCGTTCATGTATGCCATGTGCAAGTTTCTTCGATGTTTACGTGGTTGCATCATGGCATCTTCATGTATACATGTATAGGTTTAAATATCTGGATGGTGTCTAGATATTTACTACCTTGCAGCAGATCTGGATGTTCGATAATCTTTTAAAAACACCTCGCTAACGCAGGAAGCACACTCGCAAGATATTTGTAACAGAAATTGGGTACCATGTCCAGATCTGAGGCTTTCAAGTTAATTTTATTTTCAAACCCGCTGAAATGTCTGAGTCTGTGATTTTAGTAGGCTTCATTACAGGATAATTACTCGCTCTTTCTTTCGTTAGTTAAAACCATGCAGCACCTGAGTTGCTGCCGTATGTTTTCTATCAAGCAACCGACCAGCAATGTTATCCAATTTAAAAACTTCTATTTCTTTGCGATTATTTTGATATGCACACAATTCACGATAGAACCTTCTTTTATCTACCTGAATTATTTGATTTTATAACCTTCTTGTATTACTCTTGATGTATCGATTCAGTCCATCTGCAAAAAGATCAAGTCTCAGATGGTGGGAGCCTATAATCTTATTTAATATTTCTGGCATCAATATCTCGACATTCCGAGGGTTTGTGTTTTTATTTGCGTGCACTGATATTGGGTTTCTTATATTGTATCAATTGATTAAATTTGTTCATTTATTTGCTGACAAAAATTTTCAACCTGACTTTCATGGTGGATCTCCTACTCTTCTTGAGTCAAATACTGCCTTCTTAGACCTAGTTCTACGGTGCAACGCTCTAACGGTTATTGTCACCTTTAAATACATGGATAAAAAGTTATCTATCAGTACACGTCGAACCTTCCCAAAGTTTATCTTTGGCTTAGAATTCCTTTGTGTTTGTCCTATATCTCTAAACTCTAGGAAAGCACGACCAAAATTCCTTTCCTGGCACTAAATTTTTTCAGGGATTTCGCTATTCATATCAAAAGAAACTATAATGCCTAGATGTGGTTCTAGTAGATCCGGTACATGATCTTCATTGTCCATAATACCAATTTTTTCAGCATTAGTGATGTCTTAGTCATCCAACATTTGCAGAGTTTATAAATAGAAGACTGCTGTTCCATTTCCAATTTCATAGCAACTGTTTCAAAATCCGAAAGCAATCTGCTGACAAATATCGACCTTTTTTGTTCTGCTAGATTCTGTTCCTTTTTATTGTGGCTTGATCTCCCTGACATTCTTCTCACGTTCTCTCCCAAAAAATAAAGGCGAATAACATCTTTCTTAATATAGTATGTTCATTTCAACAGCCAAAAACAATTTAAAAAGGGCCAGTGCAGTTATTAATACAGTTGTTGAAACAATCATAAACTGTTAATGGATGAATAATGGTGAGAACCACGTGTTGTTTGCGAGAAACTTTTGGTTTGTTTCTTAGGGAAAACTTAATATGTTTCTTTATAAATAACTGGTGGTAATAACTGTATTCAGAATGTACATCATGATTTTTCAACATAAATGTGATCTGAAAGCAAAAGCTTTAATATAAATCTGGAAAATTTATTTTAAGTGACTTATACGAGCTTTGAAAAAGAAATAAATTAAAGTTGAAGATTTGTAATTATAACTGATACGTACAATACCACTTATTTCGCTATAATGGAAAAGACGAAAATCGTTTTGACAAGTGAACGACAAACTTCAGCTCAACAGTTGACGATATTTCCAAATGAAAAACAACAGTCTCAAAATCATTAATTTACCCTTGATTCCTGAAATAAGAATACGCGGTTCATTTTTGTTATGAATCAAATTTAGATCGATTTTGCATACTTTTGAGGATTGAAATTTTTCAGTCTGTCCTCAGTCTTGCCTAACAATATTCTCAAAAGAGCAACATACTTGAAAAAATATGCCTGCTGCGCGGGCACATTGTCGTCCTGGGCTCGCGGGTACGCTCTCGCGCTCGTTTTCCTACGTTTAATTACACTTTCTCTAAAATAACGTAAATATTATAACATAAACCGAAAACTGTGATTTAAACTTCTGACGACTTACAGCCATAAATTTTAACAGCAATTCTTTTCGGTTTGTTTTCAAAGAAGGTTTTTAAAGCACCTACGGGTTTGACGATTACATTCTAATTACGAAACTTGCGCTTCGCGCTCGATGATTTGTGTCCAATTGAAAAACTTCAACCAGATAATTATTAAATCTTGTTCAAATATACTAACAACAACGCTTTAAACTTACGGATCTCTTAAAAACAAAAATCGCATACATTTTTAAAATTTGGAATGATATTTCTTAATCTACTAAAAAAAATTGTTTGCTTTTTTTGAAAATTTTCAAAATGTTGAACAGCATGTAACTTTTTTAATTTTTCTCGAATTTAAAAATGTCATAAGGACAATTTGCAGTTATTTTTGCAGAGTATCAGAAAATTTGATACAACATTTTTAAAACTCACACAATATATCAGGAAAATATTTGTTTCTATTTTTCTAAATATTTTCAACATTTTCAAAATTATATAACTTTTCTAATTTTCATTAAAATTGAATATTATATTTGGATAATTTGCAAGTCATCTAACCATCTATAAGAAACTTTGACCAAAATGTCTTAAATTAAAAAAATTTAATTTTGAAATTGCCGAACATTTTTTTAATTTCGGTTGCAAATATCTGCTTAACGCACTTACCCTTCACTTTGGGAACCTTGAGAATTATATCAAAAGCTGACTCATATGGACAAATCCTTCACAATTTAGCGTGACTAGAAAATTCAGGTAACCATAGATGCAAAAATATAGGCAGACATACAGACAGACAGGCATACATACAGACAGGCAGACATAAAGCTAGACACCAACAAAATTTTATGATTTTTGAACTCTCTGAGTTCCGAAACGCAAATATCCGTTAAAAACCAAAGATTGAAAATTTGGACGAATACATTACACTCTCATAAATGAGAATGGAAAAATTTAATCGTCTGTTATTTGTTGCAGAGTTATGTTCATCTTCCAATTTTTCATCCAATGACGAACCTGATCTTCGCGGTCCTCTTGACAGACCGTATCATGCTTTTGCAAGAAGTAATTCACCGAAGGGGTCTCTTAGTCCTGTCGAGCCTCCTCTTCGTGCCAGGTCCAGATCGCCTTCTGCATCCCATCCTACTACAAACCATCCTTCTGCCAGCCATCATTCTACCAGGCTTCCTTATGCTATGCGTCCTCCTATCAGGCTTCCTTCTTCTGACAACAAAGGATGCGAACTTGAACAACTCAGATTTATTCGGCTTTCTTACAGATTTAATCAAGATCGGATATTCGAACTTCGAAGATACAATTTTCCTGTCGATAAACCAATGTACTTAAGAATAAAAAGGAAAGTGTATGCGCCTGTGCCAATCCAAGAACAAATTGTATTATCAACATCCGACAGTGACGTCCTCGCAATATTAGAGACTTTCAATATTCTCGCTGGAATATATACCTATCACAGTGGCGCTACAACCCGGGCAAAGATCAACATGGAAAGCGGCTTGGTTACCCCGCTGACTAGAGAAGTTGCTGACAATCCAGTACGTTACCGCCGCACAATCTTAATGAATTATACAGTAAAAATTCTATACTTGCACTAGACGTATATAATTTCAAGCGGTAGTGTAGATCAGAGTATGACAGAGTATTCTTGAGTATCAGAGTATTCTTGCTTGGAACGTCACATATTTATCCACAGTAACTGTAATTCAAAGTAACATAAGTCACTGTACCTTACTTCACGAATTTTGTTATTGGTATTCTTATTAAATTATAAGTCTTGATAACCATTCAGAGTAAATAGAGAGGTATGCAAAGTGAAGCTTATATTTTGTTTCACTCCTCCTCCCGCACAAAATGTACATAAAATGGCTTTCGTTTCTTTTTGATTAAACTTAGTAAAACAGTAGTTATCAAACGTCTCGATTATAATTGTTTTGGGCATAATCTCCGAAAATTAAAAGTTTTCGAGTTACAGAGGGTTAAACATGAAACCATTATCAAATTTCTTGAAAACTGCAGGCCTCAGAAAAAAATGTTCCCTATAAAGGTAATTGGGCTCTGACGAAGAAATGCTTAGGAAGTTATGACAATAAGACACAGGTCATTTTTTAAGGTAATTCAATGTGATCTTGTCATTTATTGAACATGAAACAGATGCCTCGGGAAGATGTGTGAATTGAGTCAACCACGCTAAAGAAAAGGAAATATCTACCGTACGTCCCGACCGATCGCAATGTAGTGGCAGGCATTTGTTTTTCTTTAGCGTGGTTGACTAATTTCACACTCCATCGTAATGCATTTGTTTCCCTAAAATTCTTTTAACCATGGTACTTCATGGATGAGTAAACGTTAAACCAGCTACACTGTAAAGTCAGTATAATTTTTTTCTGTATAGAGTTACTAAATTGTGTATACTAAACAAATTTCTAATTAAGTACTTGCATTCTATAATTGTCAATCATTAATCACAATGCATTTAGAAATTTCTTACGTTATTGCGTTTGTGATGAAGGATTTGCTCCTCGATTCATGACTCAAATCGACGGATATGACAATATTGACAAAAGATAAATTACTGTTCACAGACGAGATGGGTTAAGAAGACAGCCATTAGAAGTTACACATCTGACAAAAATATACCCGAATTGCAATCTATCGATTTATAACGAAATCGCTACCGTGGAAAAGGGTCCCACATGCTTAAAACTGAATGTCTTGATGCAGGCTACCAGTAACACTTGTC
Organism: Belonocnema kinseyi; assembly: GCF_010883055.1. Classification (NCBI taxonomy): domain Eukaryota; kingdom Metazoa; phylum Arthropoda; class Insecta; order Hymenoptera; family Cynipidae; genus Belonocnema; species Belonocnema kinseyi. The sequence goes on along the minus strand of NC_046662.1, from coordinate 86,579,015 downwards.
TTATCTGCAATGCCGCTGATAAAAAACAAATATTATCATTCGAATTTAAAGTAAATGTTTTTATTTCAAGCAATATTCACATCCCGGAAAACGTGAAATCATGTCCGCATTCTTTAAATTATAAAGGTACAATTCTGCAGCCACTTTTACAAGGCTTAAATTTCATTAACAGGTCATATGTAATTAGAGGCGCGCTGCTGCAAACATTTTCACAAAGGCTTCCTAACGTAGCTTGAATTCAGACTAGCTGTTGCTGGCGAAAATAGTCTGATACTGAATTTAAATATCTTTGTCCAGTAACTAAATAACAGTTCCAAGAATCCTTCACTTTTTGTGATAAAGTGCCCTGTCAAGGTGGTCACAAGTTTGTGGATAAGAGAGAAATGCTGATGTTTTCATGTAAACTGCTTCAAGGTCTATCGGATGCCTTTCTCAAGGTCATGTGCGAATATTCAAGTAAACAGTCAGTTAGTGGAATCATCGCCACGGTCAGAGAATCATTAATACAACGTTTCGTACCAAACAACATCGAATTTGACGCCATCGCGACGAAAGTTTATATTTCCAGACAATACATTCTCGACATTCAAGGACCGTACTTTTCTGACAGCCGCAATGATGATTCTTCTATATTACAACATAAATTCGCAATAGACGCCGACAGAATGAGAAGGTGGTTCCAAGAAGACCATATTGCCATTGTTCATAGGGGATACCGCGATGCCGCTAATCTGCTGGCGCGTTTTGGGTATTACGTGCAAAATGCCAGCTTTTCTTCCACCAGTCTGGGTGGATCATTGAGGCTGGGAACGGGCACATCAAATCGATGTTCAAATTCTTTCACCAAGTAGTACAGACACAACACGTTCCTAACCTAGGCGATTTTTTCGGATGGTTGAAGCTGTAATTAACAGATACTATCCTTTAATTATCATGAAAGTTGCTGATGCCGAAATGGCAAATATATTACTTGCAAAATCTAAAGAACGGAATGTCGTACAAGGACTGGTTGAGGTAGAAAACTTTAAAACAAGGAGCGCCCAAAGATGATTCAATTAGATGCGGGCCAATTATTAGATTATCCAGTCCTGACAATTAAATTCTTTTAAAAAAATCACAGTTGGGGCTTATCAAATTAAAAGTTGCACCTTCTTACGTGCAGGACAAACTGCAAAGAGATCATGACAATGATTTTCTTGATTTGGAATCGTGTCTAAGCATTAAGTCTGGAATGCTTATAGACTGAATAATGATAATGACATAGATGACGGTATGGCTGACGATAAAGAACTTACTTCTATAGAAGAATACTATTGTACATTGCAGTCAGGTGATCCAAATGTTGGAACTTGTGAACATATAAACAGTGGATTATGGTGCTTGGGATATGCTTGCCACTAGAAAGAATTCTTTATCGATCACAAAAACTCTTGCAGATCGTAAATGACGCAGGCAATAAATTACAAGCAAGAGATATTCTGCTACCGGAAGTTGTTGATTATTATTACGTATACTAACTTCATTGGCTAGATATTGGCAGCATGTTGGTCATGTCTTGAATTTATTTGTTGAATATTAGACAAGTCTAGCTCACACCTCGTTTTGATTGGCCAGATATTGCCTAGTTCAACCTCGGGTCTTGCCTTTATTGGCTAGAATCGTCAAAATCCTGTTCATGTGTTGCCATCACTTCATGAATATTGATGAAGTTCTTGACATGTCTTGCCTTGATAGGCTAGATAGTGACTAAATCTCCCTCATGTCTCGCCTTCATTGGTTAGATATTTCCTAAATTCAGCTCATTTCTGCCCTTTATTGGCTGAATATTGACAAAATCCTGGACATATCTTGCCATCATTGACTGGATACTGACAGCTCTGATCATATCTTGCTTTCATTGGCTAGATAATGACAAAATCTCGCTTATGTGTTGCCTTCACTGGGTCGATATTCACATCATTTTGGTCATATTTTGCGTTTATTTTACTGTAATTGACTACTTTATGCACAAATCTTGCCTTCATAGTCTAGATATTAAAAGCATCTTGTTCATATTTTGTCTTCTGTTGCTGGATATTAACTAAATCTTGCTCATGGCATGGCTTTATCATCTGGATATCGACTAAATCTCGCTCATGTCTTGCCTATATTATATTGACCAAGTCATGCTCATACCTTGCCGTTATGAACTCTATATTGATTTTCTCTTCATATTTCTCTTTTATTGGGTGAATATTAGCAATAAATGACAAGCTCACATTGGATGACCTGTTTCTTATTATCATGACTTCCTTGGAATTTCCTCGTCAGGGCCCAATCACTTTCATAGCGAACATTTTTTTTCTCAGACCTGCAGTTTTCAAGATATTTGCTAATGGTTTCATGTTTAATCCTCTCTAACTCGAAAACAGTCGATTTTCGAAAATTATGCCCAAAAACAATTTTGATTAAGAGGTTGAGAATCACAGTTTTACCAACTTTAACCACAAAATCGACCAGAAGCCATTACATGTATATTTTGTGCAGGGTCCTGTTTCAAAAAATGCCATAACAAAGATTTTTATATGGATGAAATATATTTGAAGTCAGTCAGGTTCTACACTTCAAGTAGCAGGATATCTCAAAGACTAAATATGTTGTTTCCTAGAGATGATTTTTTCAAAACTATAAAAAGTTGATGTTCCTATAAAATCTACACATATAATTTTTTCAAATTTTTTAAATTTGGCCTTCAGTAAGGAATAGATTTTGTGAGATTTGATCGGACTGAGTACATTCTTTACAAACAAAAGAATTTTCTTCCTGTATCAAATTATCGCGTTTTTCTTGAAAATAGCGAAAGATACATACAGTCAAATTATAACGAAAAAGTTTGCAAATCTAAAAAAATTTTACAAAAAATATATCTTGCTCTTTGGAAATATAAACTGCTAAGATACCATTAGAGAAGCAAATTAAATGAGAAATCACACTAAAATAATTAACTGCTATGCAAAAGTAAATGAATAAATAAATAAATTGCCAAATCAAAATTTCCCGAATTGGGAAAATGTAACTGCATGCGGGACTTTTTCTACTTCTGTCTCTTTTACAGCTTTGCGATAAACGTCTTTGGTTACTAACAGTTAAAAACATGTATTTAAAATTTAAGTAAGACCAATTATTTGCTGATTTTTTTGTTAGTTTCAGATATTGCCAGTTCTTGGCATCCAAACTGTCTTCCTTGATAAATAAAGAAGACTGCAAACGTATTGTTCAAATTTAAACGCTTTTAGATTGAATTGTGTACTGTCCAAGTTATATTTAAAGTCTTGACATTATAATTGGCGATTTTATTACACTTGCATCAATAAGAAGGTATTGGCTTGATGTAAAAATTGACTTTTGCGGGTTCCATCAATTCAGAAAAAAAGTTTTCACGTCGGTGTCTGTTTGTTGTTGTCGTTCTTGTCTTTGCCGTTGTCGCCTGCGAACATGATAAATTTGGAAAGAACAGTAGGGTTGAATTGTGTTTTGGTAAACTTTTGATGGGTATATCCAAAGCATAAGTACATTAGCCACATATTTTGGATGAAAATTCAGAAACTTAGAACATTTAGAAAATTTTAAAGACCATATCTTTCAAGACTGAAAAATTCTATGTATGGCTATTCGCAGTACTAAAAAATGCGAACAATTTTATCTTGACGATTTTTTTCGATAAACTAAAAATAATTAGATTTATAGCATTTTCAAAATTAGAAAAAAGACGAAAACAATGGAAATTTTAAGTCAAACAACTCACGATAATAAAAAATTCAAAAGAAGAAAAACGTTGCTCTTTAATAATAATAATAATAATAATAATAATAATAATAGATCTTTATTATGTTCCACGAGATATGTACATTAGCTTACAGAAAGAGATAGGCGAGTGGACATAAAAGGCCGAGGTTCAGCCTTAGCTGTACGTAATGTGCACACGGCCCCAAATAAGACATATAACCTATTAATAGTTGCAGATGGGTGTAGCGTGCGCAAATAATAATTTGATATCCGAGTCATTCGTTCTTACCAGAAAGTAAGCGATACAGTGTTGTTTGTGTAGAATATAGGTTATAATAAAAACAGTAGCTAAAAGAAACAACTGGTGACCGACTAGTGCGAATCGAGTTACGAATTTTAAACAAGCACGGAGATAAAGTGTAATCGAGCCGTGGGACAAAGCTGAAAATTAGTAAAAATAAATACCGACGTGGCAGCGAAAAACATGTTGCGATATTCTGCGAACACGTGTAGGGCTGCGAAACTGCGACCTGGGAAACTCACTTTTACGAGAGCCTTCGTGCCGTACTAGGAAAACTTGGTTTTCAAAAGCTGTTATCTCGTGAGGGTGGTTTTGCGGGCGAAAAATCTGTAATTTTCGAAAGAAGTAAACATAATGGGTTAAGAAACTCTCGGACAAAGATCAGAATCCGGGTCAAAAGCCTGCGAGAAAAAAAAGGGCGGTGACTCGAAGATGTAGAACGCGGATTTATCAGGGGTTGCCCCAAAGAATGAATTGGTAGAGGGGCGATGCTTGGGCAATGTTTTGAAAAGGACGGCGCAATCGGCGTTCGCCAGTTAGTGATGGTTGATCCTGAGAAAAAGTATCAATCCTTGATACTTGATACTTTAAATACTGTCGATCCGATCCGAATTCAAAAATCGGTCGAAAAAATATTGATACTGTTGGATCGGCGCATGCTCAATAGCTCAAACTGGCTGAAGTGAAACGTGTAACGACGATTTTCAGCAAAAGGTTACTGAAAGGAAAATAAGTATTTTTTATACAATTAATTAAATATTGAATCTATATATTAGTAATTTAAATCACGCAATTTTAAAGTTACTACAAAATCTTTTTCAAAAAATGAATTGAATTTTTTAGACGTATGTATAAAAGTGGTTATAATTTGAGGTTATGATCTGTCCGAATATCAAAGCATGAATTTAGAAAAAAATAACGTTTTAAATCACTGAATACTTTTCTTGTTCCAGCATTTTTTTTCAACTATTGAACCATAAAATTTGCAACTTACCATTGTTTACACCTGCATGCTGCATCTGCTTTAATTACAAAACAAATCACTCACGGTCTCACGATGCATCGACAAACAAGCATTGGAGTACCGCGAGAAAACTCCGATTGTATTTTGGATGTCTAAAAACTGGACATGCAAAAAGCGATTGCTGGATTGCGAAATGCGCGGTGTTCGCAAGGCCGCACCATAATTTGCTGCGCAATAGTCCCACAAGCGGATCTGAAAATTCGAATTCTGATGGTATATGATCAGGGTCCGCTACACATCGCTTTATAGAGTGTCAATGTTGCATCCACGCCTCACGATACAGACCCGCGGATAGAGACTAGATAACACGGTCTTTCTAAAAATATTTCCATTGCGTGTAATTGGGTCCGAGACATTTTATACATATTTATGCCCTTCTTGACAGCGGCGCTATGGCTAGTTTAACTGAACAAAATCTAGGTGGCGATCTGAGATTGAGAGAGTTGCGAACGGAAGTGACCTTAGTTGGTATAAATAACGAAAAGTTGTCCATGCCGAATTGTGAAGCGGTAGATTTTGACGTAGTAAGCGCTTTTGGCAAACATCGCATTAAATGCGCAGTAACCGCGAAAAACCTCATACCTCCAACACAAACAATCTCTAAAGAAACCGCCGAAAATTTGAAAATTCGAGGAAATCAAACTAAATAAGACCCGTATTACAAAGCGCAAATTAAAATATCATTAGGCCAAGATAATTGGAGATTGATTGTGACACGAGATTTCGGAGAAGTCGTCGACACGGATTCATTGATATCACGTTCGTTACTCGATTGGGCTTTACACGGCACGGCGCGTCATGTTTCTAAACAAACGCACGTGTCACTTTGTCTTGCGAACAATTGTCCGAGAACCAACACCGATGCTCTCGTCGATGACGAAACAAACTTCACTCGATGATTTAATTAAATAATATTTTGAAATTGTGTCTAACGGTGTGAATATAAATACCAAAAAGCGAAGTAGCCAAGAGCGTGCTATAAAATTTTTTTGGGAAACGAGCCGCAAAAAAGGGAAATTTTTGGAAAACGGGTCTTTTGTGGATATCGGACTTTCCACTAAGTGTCGACGGTTATTGGACTGCTCGTGCAAGGTTAATGCTGATCGAAAAAATACTGGATCGTGAATCTGCCTATGCAAAATTGTATTACAAGGAGATGCAGCATTTTATAGATCTCGGTTACGCTGAAAAATCAAACCTGTCGATTGATAGTTCGAGGGTTTGGTATTTACCTCACTTTGGCTTATACAACATAAATGAGCACGATAAGATTCGTTTTATATTAGACGCGGCCGCAAAAAGTCGAAGAAAGGACGGGAAAATAGAAAATTCAAGTTTGAACGATTTATTAGAAACCGGTTACGATCTATTAAAATCTTTACCGGGAATATTAATTCGTTTCAGGCAATTTGAAATAGCTTTCATATCTGATATTTCGGATATCATCCCGACGTGTACGAGATGACGACATTAATTTTTGGTGCGAAATCCTCGAAGTGTAACGCGATCTATATAAAAAACGTAAATGCCCAGCGGTTTACTGAAAGCAAACCGGACGCGAGTAAAAGCATTATCAACGACAGCTACATGGATGACTTTTTCACGAGTAGGAAAACGGAATCGGAAGTCGTGAAACTTGTTTGCGACGTTATCATGATAAATTTAGAAGCCGGTTTTGAAATGCATGGCTGGACCAGCAATGACCTAACGACCCTGCAAAAAGCTACGGAATATAAATATCCGGCAGATAGTCGGGCGATGCGATTGTGCGATCGGGGAGGAGAAATAGTTTTGGGTTCATTAAGGGATCGGCAAGTGGACGTATTACGATTTAACGTAGAGTCTGCTAAAATTTAGAAAGGTATTTCAAATGACGATAAAAAACCGACCAAAGTTACACGTATTCTGTGACGCGAGCATTACAGCGTATGCTGCAGCAGCTTATTTACAATTTAGCGCCGAGAATGATTGGGCTCATATGTCGCTGATAACGTCAAAGAGCAGAGTTGGGCCTTTAAAACCTCTCTCGATTCCACGACTAGAGCATCAAGCCGCACTGATCGGCGCAAGGCTCGCTAAATTCGTAGAAGAAAAACTTAATATTAAAATCTCGCGGCCCGTGCTTTGGTCGTATTCAGCGACCGTTTTTTTTCTGGACAAGATCTGAACCGCGGTCGCGACAGATGTTTGTTACACACAGACTTGGAGAGATCGTGGAACTTACACAGATTTCCGAATACCGATAGGTTTCATCCGCCTAAAATCCTGCGGACGACGCGACACGGTGCGCAAAAATCCCTGCGAAGTGAAGACCGTTGGTTTTGGGTTCTGGAATTTTTTAATCATGCTGAAAATCAGTGGCTTGTCGAGAAAACGCTTAACAAGGAAGAAAAAGCTTCTATAGACAAATTGAAATTAAAGAGGGCTTTCACGCTCACGACAACCACAAGAACACCGACCGAACTACCACTTACGATAAGATTCCTAGGATGGAGGGGACTATTAGTGCATGCGTGACGGGCGCGTAAACTATTCGACCACTGGCGAGGTTATCGCAGAAATAAAAATGACTTTGGCACACTCAGAAGCCTTTAACAAGAGACCGGTGATCTTTGATTGTAAGCATTTTGCTACAAAGATGCTTGTGGGTGACTATCACCATCGATATTATCATGGCAGTAAAGAGACGGTGATGAACGAACTGCGACAAAAATATTATATCGTAGGACTCAGGAATTGTTTCCGATCGTTGATAAGCAAATACATAGTATGTCGATTACGTAGAGGCAAGCCGCACAACACACTGATGGCTGCGTCGCCGGCTGGTCGTGTCGCGTTTCAAGCGAGACCCTTTAATCACTGCAATGTTGAATATTTCGGACCGATGGAAGTAAAGATAGGAAGACGACGAAAAAACGGGGGGAGTACTGTTCACCTGCCTCGCGACTAGGGCAATACATGTAGAGCTAGCGCATAGTTTGAGTTCAAGTTCTGCAATTATGGCATTACAGAGGTTGGCCGCTCGAAGAGGCGCGCCATCAATTGTTTATAGCGCCAACGAAACTAATTTTCGAGGAGCGACTAAAGAAATAAAAAATAGAATTGCGGCGATCGATAATGCCAAAGTTGCCGAAACGGTAACTAGACACATAGAATGGCGCTTGGGATAGATTGATACGTTCCGTTAAAACTTCATTATATGCTATACTGGGTGAGCACGCGCCTAGCGAAGAGGTTTTGCTTACAATTCTTGTGGAAGTCGAACATTCTGTCAATTCGCGACCACTGTCGCACGTTTCTTTAGATCCTAGAGATAAAGAGGCACTTACTCCCAACCATTTTTCGATAGGTTCGTCATCCGGAGAGTTTCAATTGGGCAAATACGATGCGAAAAATATTTGCTCACGGAAACAATATAAATTAGCACAAGGCTTTACTGACACTTTCTGCAAGCACTGGATACGTGAGTATTTGCCGAATTTGATCCCTAGACAAAAATGGGCACATGCGGAAAATCCTTCGAAAATCGGCGACGTTGTGTTAATCGTAGATTTGCAAGCGTCGCGTAACACCTGGCGAAAAGGAACGGTCACGCAAGTCTTTCCTGGTGCAGATACCGCAGTAAGAATGGCTGAGATACACACTCCGATGGGTACAATGATGCGTCCCACTCGCAAAATTGTAAAGCACCTAGGTCTGGATGAGGTACACAATTAAACTAATTTTTTACGGGGAGGAGGATGTAGCGTACGCAAATAATAATTTGATATCTGAGTCATTTGTTATTATAAGAAAGTAACCGATACGGTGTTCTTTGTGTAGAATATAGGTTATAATAAAAATAGTAACTAAAAGAAACAACTGGTGACCGACTAGTGCGAATCAAGTTATGAATTTAAAACAAGCGCGGAGATAAAGTGTAATTGAGCCGTGGGGCAAAGCCGACAATGACTTAAAAGAAATACAGCCGTGGCAGCGAAAAACATGTTGTGATATTCTGCAAACACGTGTAGGGCTGCGAAACTGCGATCTGGGAAACTCATTTTTACGAGAGCCTTCGTGCCGTACCGGGTAAACTTGGTTTTCAAAAGCTGTTATCTCGTGAGGGTGGTTTTCCGGGCGGAAAATCTGGGATTTTCGAAAGAAGTAAACATAATAGGTAAGAAACCCTCTGACAAAGGTCAGAATCCGGACCAAAAGTCTGGGAGAAAAAAAGGGCGTTGGCTCGAAGATGCAGAACACGGAGCTATCGGGGGGTTACCCAAAGAATGAACTGGTAGAGGGGTGATGCTCGGGTAATGTTTTAAAAACGACAGCCAATCGACGTTCGCCAGTAGAGCTCTGGCCCCGCTACTTATAAGGCAATCTTCGTTATGATTTTGTTTTTCAAGTTTAATTGAATACAATTACTTTATTCTCAAATACCCTATTTTATTTAAACCCAGCCTTAGTCAATTACAAAAGGTCTTGTCCAACCTATCTTTATGCTGAGTTAATACATTCGCCTTTTGGTCCTATTATTACCCGTTGATTTTGTTTTATGATTTGCGTCAGCCAAAGTTCTCGCTGAATCATACACACTACAATTAATAATCAAGATCCCAAATTTTTCAAAGAATTCTACACGAAGCACGACATCTAGTCCAGCCAGACCTTTGGCTTTGAGAGGAACCTGTTTCTTAATGTTTCTAAGTCAAAGCTGCTAACTATCAGACATCATATTTATGACAGAATACGGATACTATCTGACGCTAAGGGAAGTCTAGAACATAGGAAGAGTAAAATTTCCGCCTGTCGGGAATGTTCCTGGAACATTCCAAAGAGTACTTACCGTTTTTTCATCTTTAGCAACAAATATCTCGTAAACAAGGCAAAAATTAAATTGTTAATGAATCTTTGTTGCGCTGGATTGATTTAATGTCAGTTAATTGTAAATGAAACACATAGAATAAGACTTCTCCGATAATGGTAAGTTTTTTACATCTGGAGGATGGGTTAAATATCGTCAGAACTTTAAAAGTATACCTTGGACTTGTTGAACTTTAGTATTTGGGTCTGACTCTGATGCCGATGAGTTTGAAGTATGTGGTGCCCTGAACACTTTTCTGTCACTTAGAAAAATTCCAGTTCCGCAAATCTTTCAGCACTGCACGGTTAAATCCTATGAAATGATCATTGACCATTATAGTGGGCTACATTAGCGAGAAGGATTAAAGATTAATGAGACATAATATTCAATAATTAATAAAATAACTTGTCTACACGTGCAGAGTTAAAAGTGTAGATAATAGCGTCTGGACTATCGTTTGTAGAGTTTTAAACATGTGTAGAGTTTAAAGTGCATATAAAATGCACGTAGAAATAATTAAAATCACACCAGACAATCTTCCTGATAACTGTATACTTGCGTAGTTGCGTTAAAGCTTCTTTATCGCCCATCGGAAGAGGCCTGGTACAGTTTTATATTCCAGATTATAAAATCAAGTTCAATGTGACCTTGATCAGTCATGATGCATTCGTTCAATTACTCAATTAGTACTACTTTCTGGTGGATAGAGGAGAGTTCATCCTGGAAACGATTCGCTTAAGCTCGATTCATGTCGCATTCATCATTCCGACGCCTGTTAGCAGCACAGACCGTTCTCTACAGCACCGTCTAATCTCGAGCCCATAAATAAGATAACAATTTTTCATCCCGTCCGACTGCCACCCCTGTTCTACTACGAGAGAGAAGAAATATATGTATTACAAATGATCACGAGCAAGACATCCAAAGAGCAAAGACGCAAATGTTGGAAAAAGAAGATGAGTCAAGTCTGAGAGAAATTGAGAAAGTTTGTAACCCTCGTTACCAGATATCGAATTCCAATTAGATGACGATCGCATTTCCAGCCAAGTACGAAGACGTTTTTATGTGTGCCTACCTGTAACGTAGCCGAGTTCACGGGAGTCCCTGGAGAAGATCTATTGGAAAGTAATTCACGGCGTTTTGGGAGTTTTGTGATTTCGATCCCGTAATGCGATAAAGAAGAAACCAAGATCGCTTTAAAGAATCCCTGCTAACACGGCGAATACAATGTGATATAATATGTATTAAATTTGCTGTCCTTAAAGTAACTCCCCTTAATGTTTCTTCTGATTACTTATCAAAGCTATAAGCATTTAATATTTAAGATTTATTATACCAGTAATAACAAATTATGAAGATAATGAAGATAATATAAATTCAAAACAAGAAGTATTTATGAATAAATAATTTTAAAATCAAAGATGTTAAAGTCGAATAATTCTTTCAAATTGGAGGCATTAATAGATGATAAATTACAAGTAAAAGCGTTTCAAATTGAATAATTTCATATGAAGAGCCTCAATAGTTGATTTTTTCCAATTTGACGTTTAGTGCAGAAATTGCCATGTTTCTTCCCGATTCCAGACTTGGGCCAAGCTAGAAGGTCATAGCCTGGGCCTAGCTTGAATTTTGCAATGGCTCGAGCTTGAGCCCAGCCAGTATGAAATTTCTTAAAATTGACGACAGATGACTTAGTACAATTCGCTTTTTTTACTTATGACTTGCCAGTTACAAGTATCAAAATTCACAATGTGACAATTATTAAAATTAAATTGATAAAAATGCTTAAATTAAAAAGCACTCTAAAAGTCCACGGTACTGACGCGGTGAAAGTACAAGTGAAAACTTCCATTAATTTCAATGAATATTTTCACATTAAGAATGTGCGTCACTTCTAGGCTCAAATTGAGACAATTTTGTTAGCGAATTATAAAGTGTAAATACGTTTTAATTCATTTAGTGATGTTTAAAACTTGAAATTATAAGATAAATATGACGAATGTAAATTAAGAAATTATTGTATATATATTTTGATGATGCTGATGATGAAGAAAAATCAGAACCCGGCGAGATAATAAATTAAATACCCACAATTTGGAAAATTGAATCAGATTGGAGAAAATTTTTTAAATTTCAAACCTCTCTAAGTTCGATTATACACCAGCCCCAAGCCTGTGCCCAGCTGGGCGATCAAGCCCGGCCCTGGCCAGATTTGGGCTTTTGTTCAAGCTCGGCCCAGGCTATACCACCTGGCCAGGGTCTACTTTTACCAAACCTGGGCCCTGCTTGTGCCATGCCAACATTTCTGCATGGGGTGTTCCAAATGAACTCTCTGTGCATTTAATAGTTCCAGATTTTACAATTATTTGATTTAAAATAGAAAGCTCTAACAATTCAACAATTTTCTACTGGAATCTTTCTCAAAATAAGGATTTTGAAATTTAAATATTAAAAATTACAGAACAATTATGTTATTTATTGAAATCTTCATTCTAAAAGTCTCAATTTATAGCATTAACAATTGAAACTGGTTGTAAATGGAAACATATGAAACTATTTAGTAATGCTACAACATCAAGAATTGCATGATTTCTATAGTAAGTTGTACAGAAAAATATATTATCTAATTAAAAGCTTTAATATTTATGCAATTTTACGATATAAGGATTTATAATTCCACAATTTTGAATAATAGTAGTAGCATCGTAAATTTATAACTTGAACGTACCAAAATTGAACAATTTTTATTTTAAGAACTATAAAGTTCAATAAGTTCAATGTATTAAGCATTTGAAACTGAAATTAAACAATTTGATCATTTATACACAAAATTTTAATAATTGCTTTTTAGTTTGAAAAATTATCATGTAATCATTATCATGATAATCTTGTCTTTTGATTTTTATCACGAATTATTAATGCAAACTTCGTCACGCGATGTTATACGCATAAAACCATAACATTTTTTAATAAATTTGCAAAAATGTTGTATAAGCATATGTATTCTTACAGCACAAGATTTGTCCTTTTGAGGACATGCAAAATTATGCCTGTTGGCGATTACATAAATTACGACGACAAAATAAGCCCATAACTGTAATTTTTCTATAGGAAAACCCATTTTTGTAAACAGATTTATTTTCAGCAAATCGAATTTTCGCATTTTCTTTGGAAAAACAAAAGATAGAAACAAAATTAACATAAAAGTTTGCATGGGGAAAAATCACTTTTTTGAGTTTTTGGAATAATTTTTTAGGGTTCAAAAAATACGACGGGAAAATATGGGGACCTGTTGAGAATTATCCAACGAAGAATTTTATGTATTAGACATATAGGGTTGATACGTCTAACACACCCTCACGAGTACCTGAAAACTATCCTTAAAACATAAATTGTTAATTGTTCATGAAATCGACCTTTTGAGCACTGTATTCTTGTTTTTTTTACTTAACATTATTACTATTGGGTTAGTGGCATATTCATTATCATTGGTTAGTTAATTACTAATTATTTAAACAAATGAAACATTGGCTTATTGTTTTTGTAATTTTTTAAACAAATGCAATTTTTTTGAATCTTTTTTTTTGAAAATTCGTTTTTTTCCTCAAAAATCATCACTATTGCTCTAGTGGAATATTTATTAACATTAGTTTATTCATTATGAGTTATTCAAACAAATGAAATTTGTTTGTATAATTTCGGTTCGAATTAAAAAATTAAAGTTAGTCCTGTGGGTCTAGTGTAATATTCATCAACAATAATTAATTACTGATTAATAATTAATTTAATAATTATTAATTCATCAGTCATATTTAAGTAATAATTTTTATTTAAAAATTTTTTTTCGAATAAAATTAATGAACTAATGTTAATAAATATTTCACTAGTGACTAGACCAATATTAATAATTTTAAGGAAAAAAGAATTTTCGAAAAAAATTGTTTAAATAATAAGCAATTAATGAACGAATGTTAATGAATATTCCACTAGACTTATAGTAATAATTTTAATGGAGGGTAAAAATTGTTTTAAAAGTTATTTAAACAAATTCTATTTGTTTAAATAATTAATAACCAATACTCGTGGGGGTGTGTTAGGGGTGTCAAGCCCACATTTCTGATACATAAAATTCTTTGTTGCATAATTCTCTACAGGCCCCCATACTTTCGCGTAACATTTTTTCAAACCCTGAAAAATTAGTAAGTAGATTTGATAAGAATCTTTTCTTAACATATAATTACACACGATTGATTTTTTAAAATGTAAAATAAATAAAAATTACCTGTGCCGTCATTATTACTTAACCGTACCGTCATTATTCGTTTTAAAAAAATTGACATGAACTATTGACAGATGTTTTACTCCAAAATTAACATTCTTGGTTTTTTACAAGATAAAAAGCACAGGTAATTTTTGTTTATTTTACTTTTAAAAAATCAATTGTGTGTAATCATATGTTAAGAAAAGATCGTTATTTATATATTATTTATTTAGATTCTTTGAAAAAGTCACGCAGTGGTAGCCGAAACGTTAGGAAGACAGAATTTTAATAAACTAACTTTCCAATTATTTCGTTTTATTCTTATAGTTAATGGAGACCGTAAGACCTACAAACACAAATCTTATTCTTACCTAACAAATTATTCTAAAAAGTCAAAAAAGTGATTTTTTCCAATGCATTTAACATGGGAAACTTCAAGTCAAAACCAGCACTTTTTAAAATAAAAAAATATAAAAATAGGGAATTTATTTTTTCGAATTTGGAATAAAATGGGGAGGATCATTGTCCACCAGCATGCAACAAAAATTTGCCATGCATTTTTGGACCACCCTAATGTAACACCTCAAGAATAAATGTATATTTTGTGATTTTTTTGGATGAAGAATATAACGAATCTTTCCAAAACTGTTATGGTTTATTAAGGCACCTTTGAACAAAGAAATAAATTTTTTTCAGGCATTAATATGCATAACATTTTTAATTATAATGGCAGATGTTGAACATGTTCAGCTGGGAAATGTGAAATTGCCCGCACTCTAGTTTCTCACAGATTCGTCCGAAACGAAAGAACAAAAAAGTTTCTTGAAGTTTATATTTATAGCTTCTGTGTAAACCAAACAAAGTTGAAAAATAATTATTTTTGAAAAAATGGCGTCAGTTGAAAATAAACTATTTTTACCCAAAAATTTACATGAAATTGTTTTAAAAAAATTTTCCAGTTCACAAAGGTTCACACACAAGACACTCATTTCAACTATATGTGTATGCAATGAGAACTCAATCGGTTGAGAATACTTTTTGAGTTATCTTCCGGGCAATGATAAAAAATATGAGACCGATGAAACGCGTTTCAAGATTTGCATATTGAAAAAAAGGCAGCATCGGCAGGCTTTTGCGAGGCGCCTCTTAGGGGTTAAAGAATGTACCTGTGACTCTGAAACTTTTACAACATTTTTTTGTGATTACAAGCTTCTATTTAAGCAAAAAAAATCGATTTTCTCAAGCCGTTACATGGGTCACCCCCCTTAACTATATTTAATTCAAAATACAGAAATGTCTATTGCGATATGTCAGTATTATGCCTAATTTCTCTCTCTCTTTTTGATGAGACCTTGTTTGATTTACTGGCTACTATTTCTTTTTGAATAATTGATTAGTTAATCAGTCTCGTTACTTTTTTCTCTTTTTATAAATTTGTTTAGAAGTGCATTTTATTCGTTAGAAATATATGATTAATTTTGAGTTAACGGGTTTCTCTATTTAGAAATCAAAATTAAATGAACAGAACAAAGCAATTGTTTCAAGTTTTTTATTTCAACTGCAAATAATAATGGTGCAATTATTAAATTTTCAATGGCCTTACCAAGGGCCTATAGAGGGCTTAGTAGTGCCCTACAGAGCGCCTCTTTATTGGCCTTCGAGAGTAACCTACATGAGACCACCGCGGGTGAACATGTTAAAACTATATTGACCCGTTATAGTTTACCAACATAATAAAGGGTTAACCATTTGATTCTTCATTCAAAATTGTATTTAAAATAAAATATACTCACATGCCGAACATATAAACTTTCTTTTCCACAAAACACAAGAAACAGATGTCAAGCAATCCTTTCAATTTCGCAACTTTTCCTCAGTAAAAATTAACGCTGACGTCTGTGAACGTGTGTTATCTTAGATCTCAGAACTGTTTGATACTGTGAACGGGTGTAACTCGATACGGAATATCGAAGTCAGTGAATCCTCTCGAGATGCCTCAAAAGCCACGGTATGCACCTCGCGACTCCAACAACGGAAGGAGGATGCTGCCGAGGTGAACGGCGAAGGAGTAGGAAATAGGGGTGGAGGATGCTCTCCGATGGCGCCTACGACAAAGAGCAAGATCAGTGTGACTCTCAGCTCTCCCTTGGGCTAGGAAACTCAAGAATGTCACATACTGGTCCCACATTGTCTTTCGCAAGACACTACCTAAACCGATCTACATTTATTTTAGATTTTAGTTCAACATCTATTCTCAGTAATATTTAATACAAAAACTATTCCTATTGTTATTTCGAAGACACTAAGAATACAAGAAAAACTGAGATGAATGAAATGGGATAGCATATAGCTAGGTCAGGACTTACAACTTTCAAAAATTTACTATTCGCTGACACAAGTGCGTGGCTGCCTAAAAGTTTCTATATTCTTTTTTTCTTCAGTTTCAAGAAAGCCTACTATATATACCAAGCATTATGATACTTTAAAAATTACGTAAAACTGCTAGGAAGTCGAGGAAGTAGGTTTTGTGACGATTTAAGACGCAGGTGGTGGGAGAGGGGCTTTCAGTGCAGAATTTGGCATCACATATTGCAAGTAAAGCATCCAAATATGGAATTCAAACTCTTTTCTCTATTCCCGTTCTTATCCTTACTTATAATACTTCTTTTTTTCTTTCGTTTTCAAGAAGCTGCCTCTTTTCTCGTTTTTCTCTTACATGCAAACTGAAATAAAAAAACGCAATAAGAAAATCTAGCTGAAAAGTCCGCGGTCTAAGCCTGTTAACTGACATTTTTTAAAATTGATTTTTGGTATTTTCTGCAACACTTTTTATATATAGCTAAATATCCCGCAAGCGAAACGGCAAAATTCCTTTTAGTTTTTAAAATGTATTTTCGAAAATCTCATTTTGGTATCTGGAGCAGCGATTCCCAAACTTTTTATGCACTTTCTGGGGAGCGGCAGGGGCCCCAACTTCAAATTATTCAACTTCACAATACTGGAACCCAAGTGAGACACTGGACGCTAGTCGTTCGTGCTCGGTTGCTTGCTTCGCTGACATTTTCGTTGTTAGAGAATTAGAGCCGGTTGAGAAAAATGAAAAGTTGGTTAAATATTAATCAATAGAATTTTAATAAGTCCCGTTAGATTTGTTAGATTATAAAATAAACGTTAAAAAAAGTTAGAAGAAGATCGGATAATAACTTCAAGAGTTATCGCACTTTTGTTGCATTCACAAGATTTGTAAATATTTCATTTATTAGTTCGGATATTGACCGATTTTCAAAAACTTTGTTTTCATTTTCTTTAAATTATACCACGAAATTCATTCAGCCAATTAAAATTTAATTGAGCTAAGTCTTTATAATTTCAGTTATTGCAAGTTCATAACAATGAAAGGGTCATTCGTGGTAGGTACACGAAAGTCGAGGAAAGTAGCCTTCTGCTCGCAGCGGGGAGCCTGCTACGGAGCCTGCCTAGCTGCCCGGCCCGGGGTGGCATCCCCCTGCCGGCGGCAGCCTCATCGGCCGGCGGCACTAGTTTGGGGATCGCTGATCTAGAGTATAGGTTCGCAGTCTAAACCCTTTAACTGCTTGTGGCGTGTTATGGGAAATCTGTCCTTCTTCTCACAACAGCTTATTTTACTCGTAGAATAGGCCAGTGAGACACGTATCAGTGTGTGTACAGTTAAGCGTAGTTGCGTGTTGAAAGTTTTTTGTGGCTGCTTTCATTTCATCATTGATGTTGTCTATTTTTAATGTTTACAAGCATAACTTTGTTCGGCTTGTGATTTCAAACATTTTGATGTATAAAACTTGGCACCAGCTTGAAAAAAACGCAGAAACTTGCGATCCCGGAAACAAATAATAGAAAATCAGCGGTAGAATACTGTAGATAACAGATTTAGACAGACTTCTTGGACTTCTTGAAGAGAACATATGAATAGGTTTCAATTGTCATCTAACGTTCAATTTTTATTTAAATGTTATAAAACTAACGTGCATGACTTTCTTCTAGTAAATAGCCAAAAAATATTTGACAGTTTAAAAAAATATTGAAAATAGCAAAAATAACAACGATTTTCCTACGCCATGTAAAATTTCTGAAATATCATTTAACATTTTTAGACCGCGGACCCTTCAACTAATCTTCATTGAAAGTCCCTTTCACTACAAAAGTTTACTAGCATATTTTCAGCTCACAATTCATCTATAGTGATTAAAAATTCCACTATTAGGCTACAAACTTATATTTTCCACATGAAATTGAAAATTCAACTATTTTGTTAAAGTTCTTTCTTTTTGGTTAAACAAAATTTCCGACTGCAAGTTTAAATATTTGGTTCAGAATTCATATTTTCGGGTTGAAATTGAAAATTCAATTTTTTTATTGTAGAAGACTTGTCTTTTTAATTTGGAACTTCAACAATTAGGCAGAAAATGCAACTAGTTAGTTAACGATTCCATTTTTTGTTAGAAAATCAACTCTTTGTTGAAAATTCAACTTTCTCGTAGAAAATTAAAGAATATTGTTAAAAGTTCATCCTCTTGTAATAAAACTTTACCTATTTTGTTGAACATTCATTTTTTCCTGTTGAAAATCAAACTTGGTTATATAAAATTCGTATTGGGGCTGGGAAATTCAGCAACTTGGCAGAAAATTTAAATATTGGGTTGCCGCTTCAAATATTTGGTTAATATTTAATCTTTTTTGGTTGAAGATTAAACGATTATATTGCTCTCAGAGAATTAATATTTTATATTTAAAATTCATTTGTTTAGTTGGAAGTTGAACGTTTTCGTTAAAAATGCTTTCTTGCTTCATAGCTTTAGTTTAGAATTCAACTGTATTGTTGAAACCTTAATTATTGTGTTAAAAATTCATCCTTTTTTTAACTAAATTATTTTTGTTGAAATATAACCGGTTTTCTTGAAAACTCGTGCTTTTGTATCAAAAATTCAATTTTCATCTGAAAAATTCGTATTTTTTCACCTATTTAATTAAAAAGTCAACTATTTTTGGTTTAACAAAAATATTTTTTGTTTATAAATTTGACCATTTGGTTGAAAATTCATCGTTGTATGTCGAAAATTCAATTATTTGTTTAAAAATTCAACTTTTTTGTTGAAGATTGAATTATTTTGTTAAAAAATCATCAGAGAAATGCATGGTTCAAAGCTTAATTGTCTTTTAAAAATTCATCTTTTTGTTGAAAGGATTTGATTATTTAATTAAAAATTCAACTGTTTATGAAGTTAATTCGGTGCTGTTTGAAAATTCGACCATTCGGTTAAAAATGTAAGTATTTTGTTAAGAATGCAATATATTTTCACTTGAAATCTAATAAATCTAAGACAAAATTGGGACTTAAGAGGGCGGGAGGGTATTCCTACTGGTGATAACACCCTGTGGAACTTAGGCTTTGAGTGTTGATCTCTGATGAAGTAGGAGAGAAATTAAAAAAAAGTGTTCAAAAAAGCATGATATAGTTTTTAAACGTCATCCGGATTTTTGGTATGCAGAAGAAAATATAAAAACTAGGGTTGAAATAGACAGTAGAAAATGAAAGAATTTTCAATGGACACCACTTCTGGAAATTAAATTCGGAAGAAAAAAAATTATAAAGTATTCTTCATCGTCAAAGTCAGTAAAACTGGCCAGTGGCTGACTTCTGGTGGGCCCTGAGATAGGTAATTGATAAAAAAGCAAACTTGCAATTACAAATCATAGATTCTCCCCTGGACTCCGCCAGAGAGCAGCACGTATACCCAGTTTTGTTGTTGTCGTGAACTTAAGTATTACTTGGGAACCTTGGAAACTGAACCCTAAAAACAAATAAACAATTCTACAGTAGCTTACATAAGGGAAAGTCACTCCAACAATTTTTCGATAGACGACTCATCGTCCTGAGAATTCGACCTGGCAGTCGAATTGGCAGATACTAAAGTAGTATAGAAAGGGGGTGGGTATATAAGTGGTCTGACTTTGGCCAACGGGGGTGCGACTGAGGAGAGTTTACGTCGACAGCGCGCGGTAAACCCACGGAATTGTAGCCTCCCCTTGCACACTCCAGAGACCAGGAGGCCGGGTATTGAAAATTACATCTTATCCCGTAACGTCCGCCGTACACCCTCTCCCATTCACCCCTGAATCACCTAGCAAATCCACCCACAACTATCGTATCGTCTCGATGCTTTTGTAATCGGCTACCTCCGCGGTACTCAGTGCCGTATCCGCAGTGGCCATTTTCTGCGGTATCAACGATACGTACAAGAGCACTTCCGGGATACTGGATGCTTTCAGAGCTCCCTTGCGCGTTTTATAAAATGCGCCACCGGAAATCGGATAGAAACACGAACGAAAACGATCTCGACAGGAACGAGTACCTCTATACAAAGCCCAAATATTTTCTTATTTTTAGTGAAATACGGTACTGTGAGGAAGACTAGTGTATTTTTATCACTTTCCTGTCGTGTTTCTGGTACTAATTTGAAAAATCTGATTATTGATACTACAATTGAAGCCGTTTGTCAAAAAGGGGTCTGACCACAAAAATTTCGATTAAAAAATATATATACATTACAAATTAAATTGCCGTAAATTTTAATGATAATAAGCACATCTACATTGTCAACTTTGGCTAACAAACTCTTATGTATCGAGTTTATTGTATGTTTAGTTTTATTTGTAGTAAAACTGAGAAGAATTTTCCCTTTGGAAGAAAATGGATCTTTTTTTCTTTGCTAAGATTCCTTTTCCACGATGCATTTCCTATGAACATGACTTTTCGGAAAATTTAGCTGGTTCTTGTAGATTTTATTACTGAATAATTTTCCTCTGTCTCTTTTCGACTTCAGGCTCAAAATTCAAAAAATATGATCAAAAAATTTAAATAATATTAAATATTTTCACCCCTTATTTTAGCCTATTTTCCGAATGAAGTTTATCGAGCTTTTTCTTATTTTTATGAAACTTAGATATATTTTCAACAATGATATAAAGGCTACCATTTAGCTTTTATTTATCTTTGCATAAGGGTGTTCTGATTCATTGTATTTTTTGATTTTACAAAAATGTTTTCCTTTCAGGTGTGTGAACTTATTTTTAGTTTTTTCTCAGACTAACTACATTTTTATCTTAAGTTTTATCTTAACCTCTTATATTAGCGGAAATTAGAAAAATTCTTTGGGTCTCTTTCCGACGATCATCATACTTTGTAAATAATTTTAAGAATTATTACAGATTTTTAATACATTTTTTATTACAGAATTCAGGAGAGAACATCTAATAGGCTCTTTTGGCATACTTAGATTGTTTTTGACCAAAACACCACTCAGAGCTTTTCATTAAATTTACTTGCGATAAAAATGTCAACATATAATTCATGTGTCAATTCAAATTATGAGTAAATGCAACTCTACTAATTGCACAGCTACACAAAAAATTTTTTTTTAGATGTTGAGTTCAGACAATGCTTAGGATGCTTATGTTTCTGGGGCCGCTGAATCCGAAGCCGAAGTCCAAACAAACCAGCTAGTCAGGGTTTCGACATAACCTTCAGAATACCTTATAATGTAAGCTACTTAACGCTTCAAAATTTTGCATTTAGACTTATAATAAACAAAAATTAGTTCAACCCATAAACCCTATTTACTCTATAAAACAAAGATATATATGACCGTCAGAATTAGCGCTACCGTATGTACACCGTGAGGAGATTGCTCGATCGGATTTTGTATATCATAAAGTCCTCATAAGGGCTTTTGGCAAGAAATTTGAATTTATGGAATGCTGACCAAGAATAAATGAATGATTAGATAAATGAATTGTACACATCTACAACAAATTTCACGAGTTTCTTTGAAAATTAAAACCCTGATATAGTAAACATGGTCTGACCCCCGGACACGGAAAAAAGTTTTATCCGGTTTTTTGAGGTTATATCAAAACCCTGACTTGCTTGGATTTTTTGGACCTCGGATTTTGATTCAGCAAGTCCAAAATCATATAATAAATATGGTCTGAACCCCAACCTCGAAAAAAAATGTCTGCGGTTTTTTGAGGTGATGTCAGGACCTAAACGTGCTAGGGGTTTTTGAACCTCGGGATCGGGTTCACCGACCCCAAACACAGCTAATAAACATCGTTGGACCTACAGTCGCAGAAAAATATGTTTTTTGTGTGTGGCTCTGTTTTCACACATAGATGTGCATTTTCAATCTTTTAGAATTTTTTCATTTCAAGACTTTTTCATATAATAGGTAAAGTGGCAGATGAACTCTTAAGGTTAACATTGTCGTAGTTAGAGAACATAAAATTTTCATTGAAAGTTTAAACTTGATTTTTGGTTCTTAGTTCTCGTCTACAAAATTCCTTATTGCAAAAAAATGTAATCTAAACAAACTACTATTGTTACAGCTGATGAGTTTCTGAGAAACCTAGTAATAACTTGAAGTGATAGAATCTTAAAAATTTAACAAATACG
The DNA here is from genome assembly GCF_010883055.1 of Belonocnema kinseyi. NCBI lineage: Eukaryota > Metazoa > Arthropoda > Insecta > Hymenoptera > Cynipidae > Belonocnema > Belonocnema kinseyi. Next base: position 86,556,330 of record NC_046662.1, on the reverse strand, counting down.
CCCCATTTTTTACGATGGCTCCATCCGATTATAACCGAACCAAATGCTGCTTAACTTCGGCAATAAAAAAAGAAGCTGGAAACAGTTCCAGAAATCCAAGCGGACTGTATGTATATTTAAAAAAATACCGTTAAGTCTCAGTCATGGTCCACTGTTCCTTTCAATGATATTTTTTTTAATATAACGCGTTACAGTTCTTATATTGAAGCACAATTTAGTAAATTTTTAAAATTTTAGACGGCTTCATAAAAAAGCCTCAATAAAGAAGTATGCAGAGAGTCTTGCGATGCATTTGTCCCACCTTCCCATGGAAAATTGCTGAAAAATGCTGACATTTTTTTGAATATTCAAAATTCACAAATGTCAAGTATATTGAGCTAGAAGAGATACAAAATCAAGAGTAAAGTTTAATATTTCAGAGTTTAGAATTTTACAAATCACTTCAAAGTCGGTCCCAAGTTTTTGTTCAGTCATGCTGCATTGTCATTTCAGGATAAAACTGTAAACAATTATTTGAAATAATCACCATTTTGGCAAAATTGCTAGTTTTATACTTACTAAGTTTGAATATGTAAAAATATGAATATTTTGAAAATTTTTTGGAACGCTGAAGTCAAAATCAAATCAATCATGATAATAATCATTTCACAATGTTTTAAAATATTTCCAGCGATTTTAATTTTGTTTAAAAATTTTTTTATCATAGTCTTATATCCTGTCATTAAACTTTTCGAAACGCGTAAAATGTATATCCATCACAAATCCATTCTTAACGCGCGCTGCACAAACGGCTCAAACATTTTATGGCATCTGGGGCGTGGCTGTGGGATCTCCCGTTTCGCGCTGCGACATATTTAAACCTCGCGATTCGCGCTCGGATATGTATTATTTTTATTTGAAATGCTTGAATGAAACTTTATCAAAAACATTTTTATTGGATCATAGTATTTGTATGCATCTTCATATGCAAAGGATTAAATTGCTCAAAGCACTGTAGGCTTTAATGTACATATTCTCATCGTGGAAAACTAGTCTCATAGTATCAAAATAGCCATAGCCTCATCGTGAATAAAATGGTTCAAAGATTTTTCTTAGGAATATTTAAACTGAAATTCTTCTAAAAACTTAAAATTTTCTATTGTTTTGATAGTATTTTCAATAAATAAAAACAAAATGACAAGTATCTCACACCGTTTGGTTCGAAATTTGGAGTTATCTATTTTCTGCATGGTACATTCGATAAATAAAACCAATATTAAGAGCACTATAAAAAATGGTTAAAAAATGTAATGAGATTTTTTTGCTATAATTACTCTGCAGAATATTTTCTTATATCTCATGTTGTTTTGCTCACAATTTCAATTTTCTATTTTTGCAAAGTATTTTGGACACGTCAAACCGAAAAAACCTATTGAAATCTATCAAAAAATAGTTTAGAAAATTTGTTCAGGTCTTTTCAAAAGGTTTAATTACTACCTGAGACTTTTTCCTATATTTTGAATTTTTTGACTTAAATTTGATTTTTTTTCATAGTATTATTAATGGTACTCAAACTTGGGTTTTTTCGAATTTATATAATTTAAAACTTGAATCAATCAAAATTTCATAGGATAAAAATGGTAAATTATATATTTTCTAAACTGCACACTTTAAAAACAGCATTTAAAATAAAGAAATATGGGGATGAAACATTGAACATAAATATTTAATACTGGTACAATATACACAAAAAATAAATCTTAATATTCAGTGTCATCAAATTGGAAGCCTAGAAAAGTGAATAATTCCGAAAAAGTATTAAAAACTGTATGGGAGATTGCCAAAAAATATACCATTTTAGACTATGTGATTTTTCGAAACAAAAAAATTTCCGAACCGCTGAAAATGTGGATTTTACACGTTGCTAAAGGTCGCGTGACAGGATATGCGACTATGATAAAACAACAAAATTTAAAAAAATCTTTGTGAAATATATGCAGAACAGATCACAATATATAAAATTTTTAAAGAAGTCTATTTTCACGATGCATTTTATTTTGATTTCTGCGTTTCGAAATATTATCTAATTTTATAGTATGGTCAACTAATATGAGATGCTACCCGACATTTTATGAAAAGATTAAGCGAAAATAGTGATGGAAATTTATTGTGATTTACTATTAACGTCATTAAATTAAGTTTCAACAATAGTTAAATTTTTAAAGTATAAAATTAACCATTATATGCCACATTATGAATAGTTTGAATAATTACTTTTGAGTTTAATCCTAAAACAGCAATACAGCTTGACTAGACAAAAAGCTAGTGGGACAGACTCTAAGTTATTTTAAGAAATAATTACCTCTAGAATATTGAACACTCTGATTGATACCTATATATGTCAAATACTGAAAAATTGCATTAATTTATTTAGCAATTATAGAGTTTCAACTTGTAGCTTGGGAACATGTATGTGAACATGTATTTTGAATGATTCTTTTTTTCGTAGTATCTGAAGGAAGTTGTGTCAATTTTTTCCATTTCACTGTATTGTGCGTTGATATAAGTGCTTTACTGAGATATTCAAAAAAAAATTATTATCAAAAAAAATGTAAGCAATTTTTAATCAAGAGCGTCAATTTTGCATATTGACACCGACGGAATGAATCAATTTTAGAACTAATCTTTACAAATAAAATTGTTTTAACTCTAATTTGTTAAGCAATATTTTTTTAATCATTATTAATAATTGTTTAGTAAACTAATAAAAAAGGGATTGGTTTTGCAGTGAATTTGAATTCTTAAAATATTTTTTTACACATACATCTATCAAGTAACATTTATTATTCAACTAAAAAAAATGGTAAGAAGACAAAAAATCAGATCATTAAATCAAACATTAGAGACAGGTAAATAGGATTAAAATTTATTTTTTATTTTTGCATTTGAAATATCGGTTGACATATGTAGACTTGGGTCTCACGAGGATGTATCTAGAATTTTGTGTCACGATTCAAGATCATGTGTGGAAAGATCAAAGAAGCAGGTTCTAGGTCGGTATACCTCGAAAGGAGTATAGGAAACGTAAAAGGACTCCAGAAGGTGTCGCAGAATGGAAGATATTGAAAGGTTACTATACGTCGTTTTAAGATCGCGTTAGGGTGATAGAAGGTGGAGGAAGGGAGTCCTCCGACCTAGAAAGTGAGGGTTGCTCGAAGTCGCGAACGAAGGGTGGCAGCAAAGAAATATCAAAGTAAGGAAAAGTATAAACATTTGGACAAGTTTAAACTTGCGAAACTTTCTTCCTGGGCCATGTCGAAGGATGCTGCTGGTCAGACAGGCGTTTCTGAGACTTCAATATTTCTTAAACTTGCCCTCGAGTCTCTATACAACTACCAAAGTAGCTACATCAACTCAAACGAACTTTCATTCCGTGTACTTTACATACTTACTTACATACATACTTTGATCCACGTAAATTCAATTTCTACGACTTAACAGAAGAAGTAGTAAATAATACTACCTAATATTTGTGAATGACTTTGTAGAGTATTGACATCAATAGTGGGCCACCGATCAGTATTCAGTCTCCACCCCTAATTCACGCACGTTTGCTTTTCATTATATATTTAATAATTTCCGCATTGCATACAATAAATTTAAAATAGGTGAATAAAAAGCTTAAAAATGTCGGGGATCCCAAAAATGCATTTCATCTTTATCTAATTTGATCATTTCTTTTTATGAAGCTGATGTCTTTATTTTATATCATGTCAGAATTTCCAGCAAGTTTTTAATCGAGCTTGATAGTAAATGCCGCTAAAGTTTCGCTAGTATAACAACACATATACTTTAAATACCCTCTTTCCGGCCAAGTTCGCGATAGGGAAACCCTGGAGAATAAAATCGTCTAGAATATTCACGATAAATACACACGTGTTTCTTCAAGGGCCTGAAGGCGAAGGATGAGGTAGGGAAGAGCAAGCCGATAAAGAACATTATTCAAATCCGCTTCGCGTAAAATCATCCCAACCTCTTGCTGCATGAAAGGGAAAAGCGAAAAAAACATCAAGTGAGAAAGAGAACGGAGATTGGGAAATTATATCGTGTCGTCAGGGATTTGTGTCAAAGTGCTTACACTCTTTAAAAAAGTACTACTATTTGCAGTAATCCATTTTGCCAAGGGTAACTTACGCCAACAAGAATTTGATACGTTGGTGGTTGATATCTGAGCAATATCACGGGAACGTGGTCATCTTAATAGAGTCGTCGCTTGGAGGACGTCAAGCTTGGCAAGCAAAATCACGCACCAATGGTTTTAATGAGATTCAGAAGTCGGCAAAACCCAAGTCTGAAGCCCGTCACTTACGTTGGTTCTTACTGTGACGGAAAACTGGACCTTCTAGACAAGTTCATATTGCCCTTTGCGTGCCTCACTTCCAAGTGGATGAAAGATAATTTGGAATGAATACATCAAGAGCTTTTCAAAATATTTCTCAGAAAATAATATTTTTTCTCCTTTAAGGGTAAATGGTATTCTATGATGTCTCAAGTTACCAATCGCATCATGCATTATGAAGTTTGAAATCGTGGCAATCTTTTTTTATGTTTGTCTATTTTTAATTGGCAATATATTTTTTGGTATACTGATGGTTCTTTATAAATCAATAAAATTAGCTTGAAACGACGAAATATACTTGAATGTTTGGGTAAATTAAAAATTCGATGCAATTTATCACTGGAGCTAAAATTCGAGAGGTGTGAATTCGAGTCTCGAACAAGAAATTGTAGGATGGGAGATATCGAGAATGAGAATTAGGAGTGTCAGTGAGAATTGCCTAGTACGCGTTGGTCGTTTCGGGTTTAGGACTTGGGAATTTCGGCCGGTGGCTCGTTCGCGGGGCACAAAGCGGTCTGCCGGACTTAACGCGATTAGCAGAGATACCCAGGCAACTTCCTATTATCCGCGGTCCAGACGCCACCGCACAACTAACTCTCCCTTTTGCCACCCTCGCTCAACCTCCCTTAACCCCTCTTTAACTCGATTTAACGTCCTACCCTACAACTTTGACTATCACTGACTTCTACTTTTATGAACAGATTCCCACATAAGGAAATGGAGTTATTATACTGGCTTTTTTTTATTTTACTTAAATCCATCGATGCATTTAACTTTCTCTATAATCAAAGGGTCTTCACAGCATTGATGAATACCTCTTTTTATCAACGTGTAATTAAGTTTTTAAAGTACCCTTTCAGGCTACCTTGAGGGAATTTCCGTCAGTAGTTTAGCATGAAATTGAATTGATCGTGTGGAATAACAAACTTTAAATGCCATTTGACTCTATCCTTGCTTCGAAACATCGAAATCAGGCCGAAGTAGTTCGCGAAAGCTGAAATCAGGAAGCGAAACGTAACATTAACGTGAGACACATACACACAGCGAGAGTCCCTGCGAGTATGAAACTCAATTTCTGCTTCCCCGAACCCCATGCAAGCTGGAGGGTGAGTTAGAAGAGGAAGGGGTGGACTACCTCCGCCACCACCTCCAATGCCACCCCAGAAAAGGGGGTGCTCCCTGGGGCGAGCAACTGACCCGACATCCTGCTGGATCCAGCCACTCATATTGCCAATTACCAACTCTACGACCCTCTCGCTCACCCACTCGATGGCTATATAGCACTTGCTTCGGACTTTGGATATGATTCCAGGCCACTTGCAGCCAGGGACCAGTTGCGGATTGTTTCTCGTTGAAATATTTTCTGAAAAAGTAGTTTCACTAATACCACAGATTTCTCCACAAGACTGAACTTCATAATCTCGGCTATCTGGAAATTTTCCAATCAAGAAGAAGTGCGACATGTGCAATAACTTGAAATATTTTCAAAAGAAGTATTTATTCCTGAAAATATTAAATGAGTCCATGCAGACTACAAGGCCTCAGAACCCCCTCCCCCACTCTTATTTAACTGTCAGAAGCTTTCACGTCTCCACACCCTCCCTCTCCCTCTCCATCCCCCTACCCCGTTCCCCCCTCCTCTGCCTCATCTCTCTCTCCCTCCCCTCTCCCTCTCATGCTCATCTCACATGTCCAACATATTACTGATTTAATGACATCAATTTCCAGTTCGCCGGCAACTTTCTTCCTCACACTTCTCCCTCTAATATCGCTTGCCCTCATTTTCGCCAACCCTATTATTACCATTCCCAACCTATTTACATCCAACTGGCCTGACCTTATTTCTCCTTAGTTTTCTATTCGCCCCTGTATTTTCCATAAAATCTCATCTACCTATTTTATTCCACTCACAAAACTCCTCGCAAATTGCCCTACCTTTGTACATCATCTGTCTCCTTTCCATAACCTTTAGATTTTCTTTATTATGTGTCTCTTTTATTGCTTGAAACCAACATTGCTCCACCTCTTTCACAACCCTCTCTCCTGCTCCTCACACATCTCCCTCATATCACTGATCCTATCAAACCCATTTTCAGTTCACCGATACCTTGCCTTCTAATACCCTCTCTCTCACTCAACGTCACTTGCAATGTCTTCCATCCATCCCTCCCATTAATATCCCGTTCCCTCATTTTCACTTCCCCTCCCCTTCCATCCCATTCACGTACACCTAGCAAAACATCCCTTCCGCAACCCCTTGCCCATCTCCCGTTCCCTTCCTACAACTTCT
>NC_046662.1:86535061-86549562 GCF_010883055.1 Belonocnema kinseyi | reverse complement strand
CCCCCCCCCCCACATTCAACTGGCCTAACGCCATATCTCCTACCCCTGCCATCCACCCAACCTTTAGAAAAACCTGTTATCCCTCCTTTATCTCTTTTATTCCACTACGATTGTCCCTTTTCCCCTATTATTAATCGATACAAACTCTACATTATACCCTGACCCGTCCCAACTCCCTCATGCCTGCTCTTTCTTAATTTTGTTGTTCAGTCCGTCGACATCTCAACGCCCTGCGAAATCTATGATTCCTTACTCACCCTTTCCACGGCCATCTCACTTTCTGACTAACTATCTGTAAAAGCAGTTAAATTCTTCGAACAAACAAGATTTTTCAGTTTCTAAATATTCAAAAAAAAAAAATATATGCAAAGCCAAATTCAAAACGGCTCGGGGAATCGAACCCTTGGTGGCTGTCATGAAGACTGATGCACTACCGCTACCCCAAGCATGGCGTAGGCGATGAGCTACAGACAGTCATCCGATCACTCATTCTATTAAAGTTAAATTTTATATTAGTGTTTTAATCGTTCTTGCTAAAAACCTATAAATAAAATTGACTTCTTAAGTTTAGAGTAGTTAGTTTCCTATGGGTCTGACAGTCGACTAATTTTCACGATAAATGTCATGGCCGCTAAAATCAGACGTACTACTAATCTTCCGAACTAAAAAATGAATTATACAAAATTGCATGATAATAATGATAAAAATTACTCGCTATTTCTTGTGAAAAACTTAGCCTCACATATCAAGGAAATTCGAGCAACAGGTAACTGCAATATTTCTTTTTGCATTTAAAGTAAATGGCCTAGTGGTCTCCTGGTGTCTAGCGAACGCTAACATTTGTAAAAGTTTTGAATAACAAGTCAGTCATAATATTTTTTATTTTCTTCACCACCATAAAATAATATTTGCTAAATGGACATACTATAAAAATCAACTATAATACTAATAATTTTCTTTAACACAAGTTTAGGTTGGTGGCGATTACTCAGCTACTTACATAACTATTTCCATGCAAAAATGAGATTTTGTAGCTCACTATTAGAGCGGGGCTACTATTGATATCGAGCTTTCAAATGCCTGCAACATTTTTATCAAATTTAAAATAAAAGTAGCTTATGATTTTACGAAAATAAATATCATTTTTTGCACTTTGTTATATGATAATGTAGGAATATTTCTTTTAAGTAAGCTAGTAACAGGTTTATCCCTCAGTCAGCTGTTTGAAGGAATGCTCGGATACTCATTCTTTTTCGCGGGGCCGATTAAACTGCTCCGTGAAGTAAAAGAGGTGAGGTCGAAAGGTAATTTGTAGAAGAAAGACCGACAAAAAGGGTTTGTTGGTGAGCCGGTTGGGATAATGCGACCCTTGAGATGCTAGACCGCAGAGTGATGTACGGCGCCCTATCACATTCGCCGTGTACTTATTCCGTATCAGACTGGTCATTCTATATCTACAAAAGAGGAAGAGAGAAAAATTAGTGAGGAAAAGAGATGTAAAAAAAGCTGAAGCGAAAAAAGGGAAACGCCGATTTCCACGGTAAAATTAACCTACCGCGAAAAATATGCAAATTCGAATAAAAAACGATAGCTGACTCGAACCCTATCCTGTCCGGAATCCCCCTTGTGCCACTCGACATCGCTACGTCCCTGACCCACGAACCGTCAGACCGAAAACTCATTAACAAATGCAAACGAGGTAACGTTGTGGACAAATTTAATAAAATCGTGCTCGCGCAATTAGTTTTGCCGAGAGTAAACAGGGCGCCCGGGAATGCCGTCGTCCCTGGTTTCGTGATATCCGCAAATTCTCACCATCACGAAAAAAGAACAAATTCTTTGGGGTCAATTCCTTGGTCTCAAACGAGCAGCTGGAATTTTTTTAATCCTATCATTAGGTAAAATAATATTGATCTCTTCAGTCTACATCTAATTCAATTAACAATTATTAATTTCAGAATGAAAAGTCAGTCGGATTTAATTAATTGTTGTTCAACTGACTTCCACTAAATCTATAATTCAACGTTTTCCTGGCAGATTTATTTGACTAAAACAATAATTAGTCACAATATTTTTACTAATGTTTTGTTATATTTTTCTATTAATAATTTTTACAAGTTTGCCATGGGCAATCTAAACATTTTATGTTCTAGATTTAGATCATTTACATTTTTTTTCAAAAAAATATAAAACATGTTCGTATATATGCGTATCGAATTCAGAACTGACAGTATATGTGTGTAGGTAGATGTAGCAGTGTAGGTACTATCAAGGACACATTTTTTATAGTATGATAATACGTAAATTAAAAAAAAAATTTACAATTGCATAACTCAAACAAAATATACGAGCGGAAAGGAAAAAGTGTGAAAAGCCCATGGTCCACAAATTTGCGTAGCACCGCCCCCAGCTAACCCTCAATTTAACTAATTGTTACTCAACTTGCACTGATTCGAATTTACAGAGTAAAGTGAATTTTTAATTTGATAAATTTAAAATAAAATCTAAATTGTGTAGTCAGTTTTTAAAAAGTACTAAAAATCACTAGACAAACTAGTTGATACCAACAGATTACTTTACTGATTAGCAAAAGAACAAAAATGAAGAATTCTATTTTAATTTGAGACAGCTTCACACTTTATGACATAGATATTTCGTTATCTTAAATTTACTATGAACTTTTTGTTTGTATAAATTGAGAAAACATTGGGAACAAACTTGCCATCCGCTATAGACAAATTTTCAAAACTATCCTAATAATTAGAAATTCAATTACTGATGCAAAGAAACAGTTTTTATCAAACAACAAATTTCACATATTTTCAGAATTTCAATGTTGAACATTGGTCTTCACGGAAATTGGTTTGATTTCATAATGCCTTCGCATCGAATCAGTTTTCATAATTTAAACAACAAATTTTTTAAGATAGTCAACTTTTTTCCCTGTCATACTTATTAGTAGAAATACATGCTATATAAATTGATAAATGACTGCATTACAATTAAAAGTTTTTTTACTAATTGATTTTTAAACGAGAGAGAACACTTTTTATTTTGCCACTGCCTCCTTTCATTGTATAAATAACTTCTGTGAGTTAAAAATTTGTTTCTCCCCATTCATACGAGAACAGAAAAAGAATATGTTTTCGTTAAATTCACTCTCAGGTCATGTATTTTATATTCCTTCAGCTTTTTCTGGTCCCTATTTTCACTGTGGTCAACGACCAAAGAAATGTATTCGGACGTTGATATATACGAGATGGAAATCATATTTGAAGACGCTGGTCACTATTTGAATATTACAATTGAATATCTTAGAAGCTTACAAAAACCTTTACTCGAATTGTGATTTTAAAATCGGAGTAAACTCAAGAATTGACTTTTGTATAAGATTATTCTAGTCTCTATTGTAATAAATTATCTATTGCAAAACATGTGTATAATCAATTTGTGATGCAAATTTATATAAATATTTATATAATTAAATTAATGAAATAAAAGATATTGACTTATCTGAGTAAACTTCCGATTTTGTTAGGTCTGAAATAAACTCCACTTAGCTCCGCACCCTAAATTGAATCTTTCCAAGCGTCCCGACTACTTCATTATTTAGTAGCAACATATCCGTGGGTTATTCTCAAAATTATTTTCACGGAATTGAACCGAAGCAAGGGCTGCTTGCGGCTACAAAAAGAATTATGATCTCATATTTTTACATCATAAACCACACAGAGAACAATATGGAAATAAATTAATTTACAAAAATTGACGGCTAACTAGCTTACATAATAATTAATACACGGTAAGAGCTTTTAAGGTAAACCTACCATTACCGGCAGAACGTAAAAATTATGTATAATACTGAAACAATAATAAATATCGTTGAGTATCCTTTACATTCCAACATAAAGCTTAACCCGAGTCGAAATTTAGGCCCTACTTTAAAGCCGTAACTCCTACCTTAGTAGGCGCTGGAATCTGCGTAAAGTAGGTTTTGAATAAGGAGTGATTTCAATGTAATTTTGACCCTACTTTGACGCTAAAAGTGTCCGAAATCGGTCGTTTTTCCAAAGTTTAACGTCAAAATAGGGTCTGTATATTTAAGACAAATTAGACCCTGTTGTAAAGTTTAAACTACTACTGTAGGACTTGTGGCATAAAGGCAGTTTCTCTATAATCTCACACCAATATTGATAAATAAAAATAAGATTTGTTATTTATCATAAAAAATAAAATAATATCTGTGAAATAAATCTTAGTTATATTCGCAATTATTTTTTAGACATATTATTAATAGAATTTTTTGATTAGGACGCTAAAGCATAGTGCACTGAAAAATCCGCAAGTACTAAGAAACGAACCCAAGAGATCGCACGCACGCACTGAGATTTACTAAACGCCTCACACGCCCTAACCGATTCAGCTAACCGAACGAGTTAGAATGTCTTTGATGAAAATCATTATCGCTTATCCAATAATTCCAGGTTCATAATGTTTTTAAATCTGAAACAATTGATTAAATAATTACTTTCAATTTAATTTAATTTAATTCATGGTTTTTGAAGAGTTTAATGGCGGCAAATAGTTAATAAAAAGAGTGTCAGTAGAGAGAATGGCGCCTGAAACAAAAGACCTTGGCCACTAATGGACCCAAGTGGGGAACCTTACATAACGACTTCGTGAGGTTCTTCGCTTGGGGTAATTGCTAGAGAAATTGATCAGCAACCTGGGTTGGAGCAGTCTTGCGGAACGAACGTGTTATTTACTTAAATAGCACGAGAATTCTGGATCAATCTGAAAATTCTCTATTCCTTTCACACACTACTCCTTTCCCCTACCGAGTGAGTCCCGCCTACCCCGAAAGGGAAATGGCTTAATGGTGTAATAATAATAATAATAATAATAATAATAATAATAATATAAATTGCTTCTGTTTTTAGGGGTATTTTACGTTATATGCTTTAAAAGAACTTGAGGCTACATATTTAAATTTGATTCTGTGATATTTATTACTTAAATGAATACACTGTCAAACTTGCTGATTTCAATAAAAATATTTTTTTATCTCTTTATTGAGGAAAGGTTTTTAAAAAGTAGTCAATTATTTTTCATACATTTTGCAGTTCTTAACCTTCGATAAATATGATAAAAAATTTAGAATAGTAAACATTTTCTCACGAAAAGAAATGAATTTTCCTAAATCAAGTGGTAGACACGTAAATAGTAATGTTTCTCTAAGAAAATGTTTAAGAAACTCTAAATAATTATTGTTTAGTACGAAAAAATAATAAACTATTGGAAAAGTGGTACTGCGTTCCTTGGGGAAAAAATGATTTTCTCTATGAAATCATGTTGCAAATAAATTAACCGCAATACTTTAATAAAAATCTAATAACAATCAGTAAATTTAATTATAATTATTGAATGTATATTTTTATACATTTTTCAAATTTTTTATTTAATTCATAATATTTGTTGTTAGCGATAGAAAATATTTTATTCTTATAATTTATTGTGATTCTCAATCACCTATATGACTGTTGAATACACGCACTTTCATTAATTATTTATAAAAATGTTTATAATGACTGATTATTCGACAATATTTAGTAATTTTCCATGATGAATAATGTTTCATTCACTAGGAGTTAAAAGTTTAAAGAAGGGGCTATAAGTTTAAATAGCGTTGAAGCAGGTTCTAATAAGGAGCTGCAACTTCAAAGTAGGGTCTAAATATCGACTCGGGAAAAGTAAATTTTTTTGTAATTTTGAAGTTCTTATAAATGTATTACCACTATTTATTTTTTTCCAAAAAGTTTTACATTCAGTCAAAAATAATAAAAATACTTGCCGTTCAATTGATTATCTATTCTAAAAAATTTGTTCAAAGTACTTTGTTGCAACCTCCAATTCTGGCCATTATTTCTTTAATTTTTTAATAAAAATTGGCAAGTATGCATTACAGTTAAATATTGTAAATTAATATTAAATACTATAAATAATAATAAGATTATTATTATCGATTTACTTGAAAATTCACCTGTTTGGTTGTAAATTAACTTTTCTGTTAAAAATTTATATTTTCGAGCTAAATATATAACTGTTTTAAAGAAATTTTTTTTTATTAATTCAACTGCTTTCAATTTGTAATTAAAATATTTTTTGGTTGAAATACCAACTATTATATTATTTTAAAGAATTCACGTTTTCTGGTTAACCACCGATCTTTCCAATATTTTCAACAAAAATGTTTTAATTATAAATTTTTCAGCCAAACAGTTCGACTTCTAATCAAGAAAGATAATATTTCTACGAAAAAAAAAAATATTTCAACCAAATTTTTGAATTTTCTACCAAAATAATATAATTTTCGAACCAAAAAAGATAACATTTCAAAAAGAGTTTTCTACAAAACAATTCTATTTTCATAATCAAAATATAAATTTTCAACAAAAAAATAAATTGACGAAACAAACAGTTGAATTATCAAGTAAATCGATGATACTAATCTTTTTAATATTTATAATATTTAATATTAATCTAAAATATTAAACTTTAATGCATAATTACTCATTTTTATAGAATGATTTAATTTGTGAGTTACTATTAAATTACTTACTTACACGTAAGCAGTTAGCAAAATTCGAGGCTTTTAAAATGTTGACTAAATCCAAACCTTGCGGGGTAGGCGTATCTCGTTCGGTTCAAGCCTTGTAATACTACTGGAGAATCAAGAAATTTATCTCCTACGAAATGGTTCCGATGTGTGTCGCTGATCAATCTCTCTAGCAATCACCCCAATTTGAGAGTTTCACAGAGCCATTATACGTCACAGTTTACATAGAAAAATGAAAACAAGCTAATAACTGCAAAAGAAGATTCGCATACTCTTTTCTTTAATCAAATCCACTAAGCAAAGCCCTCCACGAGGATTCATGAGTAACCAAGATTATTTGTTTCGGACGTATATCACTCGGCTGATGTTCAACGTCACACATTTCTTGTGAACAATTTTTCTCTACTATTAATCAAATTCACTCAAGGATTGCAATATTTTAACATTGCAATCTACATAATTCAATCGACAAATGCCCGCTTTGAGGAAAATTGATGCAAAACATGTATCAAACAAATGGGCTTCATCTGCTAGTGGTCAAGCAGGCACTCTTCAATACGAAAAATAGGGGCGATATATCTTCCTATCGGCGCAGCTGCCTGGAGTAAAATAAGGATACCGGGGGATAGTAAGTTGTGGGTAGAGAAGAAGGATAAAATAGAATTTTCCATCTTGCCTTCTCTCTTATACACTTGCTCGTGTCGAGCGTGTCGACCAGAGACCAGAGAAGAATAAAACATTGCGGCGTGCACCCCGCGAGACATCAGCGGATGATTTGTGAGTGGAAACAATAAGCGCCCCCTGCAATATTCATCACATGACCCCCGCGACCCTCAGAGCAAGGCATCCGCCTTCTCTTGGCACGTTTTCCGGAAGAAAAAGAGCGAGAGGAAATAAGAGTGTGGCAGAGAAGATGGGCATATAGGAAAAAAGGAGTGAGTGGTGTCCGGCTAAAAGTTTGATGGGTTAGCATGTGCCCAAGGGAAAATGGCTGTAAGGCGCATTGCTAGGCTCCTCGCGTTCTTCGGTCGCAGGACCTCTGAAGGATTTTCGGATTCTATCAAACTGGACAATGCAATAATGCGTCCACCTACTTCCTCTTTTTTCTGGGCGGCAGGCATGTGAAAAATAGGCGGACTGGGTGCGACGTCTCTAGGGAAAATTTCAGGGTCACGTGTAAAGAAAACGTGTGATAGGTTGCGGGATATTTTAAGAAAAAGGATAGTTTCAAAGGATCATATGTCTGTCCTTAATAGGATGGCAAATAAAAGACATTTTTAAGAACTGAAAACCGTTCTCGATTAATCGAATCGAAAAATGATCTTATTTAAGAAAATTCTTTATCGCTGGAAATAAATGAAAAATTTCCAACAATATAATTCAGTTCGTCTATTGAGCTTCTACCAAATATAAGTATGATGAAAATGCCAACAAAATATGGCTACGGTATTTCATTTGAATTTTAGGGTTCAAAGAATGAGAGTTTAAAAATTACAACGAAAAATCATAAATAAATTTTTGATGCCAGTAACTTTCAAGTGGTTAAAATTAAATTTTTTCGCATTGTAACAAAATAAGGTACAATAAAATTAACATTGTAAAAATACCCAGTGTAGTAGCTAAATCTTACCACGTGAAGGCAATTTCTGTTGAAGGAAAATATTACTCTGAAATCGGGGTAATGATTACAGTTTATCTTACGCACACGATCACCGTATTCAATATAATTAAAAAACTGAACATTTTATTTGAAGATATTTCGAGAATATGATCAGATGTGATTTTCCTATTTTTATTTCTTGAAGCCTTAAATGCATACAACCGTAGTACCGTATAGCCAGACTTTTTGACATTTTTTTCATACCTATCATTTGTTGAACCGCGCTGTGGGTAACAAAGGTTTTCATTCATCATGATTTTTTAAATATAATATTGCTAGTATACTATGTGTTCTTCAGTTACTGATTTTCTAAGAAAGAAGTAAATGTTAAAAAAAAATTTAAATGCAAATAAAACTATTCCGAAGTACCTACTTTTTTATATTATTAGTACAAAATTGAAGTTTTCGCCGCCTACAGAATTTACAATATTGAAAAAAGATGAACTATATGCACTTTTAACAAGTTTTTTGCAAGGTACAGGTCAAGAAATTAAATTGTTCTTTAATTATCGGACGTATAAACTGAAAAGAATGATTTTCATATCGTTGAAATATTTGTTTGACATATGTGATCTGTCAAACGGCTGCGTCTAGGTTCGCCGAAAAAAATTCATCCATAAATCTGAAAATCCTCGCGGCATTCATTTTTTAAATCTTCTCACATTATTTGAATGATTTTAACCAAAAAATCATTCACCTGCCCTCACAGAATACAAAGGCTGCACTTTGGTTAGTTTATATTTTATAGTTTTTGTTTACAATTTTGGAAGTTTTCATCAGGGTCGATAGAAACTAAACATTTGTTCAACAAAAGTAAAGGACTGAACTTGGCTGCATGTTCACTATAAAGTATATACTAACTAAAGTGCAGCCTACGTATTCTGTGAGTCCAGATCAATGATTTTTGTTTAAAATTATTTAAATAATGTGAAACGATTTAGAAAATGATTACTGCGAGGATTTTCAAATTTATGGACCAAATTTTTTCGGTGAACCTAGACGCAGCAGTTTGACATATCACATATGTAAAATAAATACTTTCGACAGATAAATGTTATCTTTTGTCAAATAAATTTTATCTTTCGTCAGATAAACGTGCTGCAGCGTTTTTATCTAATTTGAAGATAAAATTTATTCCTGGAATTTACTGTGCAGTTGTTGGTAAATCTATTATTTAAGTGTTATACGTTTAGGAATTCATATATGAGTAGTAAGCGAACAAAACGTTATTCTCTTTAGTTATATGTAGTTTATCAATATTCAAAAATATAATATTTGAAATTCATTAGTCCAAATGAAATAAGCTATTATGATTAGTGCGACTGTTTAACAAACAAAATACAACAAACTTCTTCGTTTAATACTGTTTGAAGTTATTAACAAAATAAAAATGGATGTATTGACCTTTGATTCAGTAAATACATATATCACTGAATATTATTATTCATGCCTTTAAGATATAAATTCACAATTGCTTATTCATATGTGAAATTAGAAGATACCTTTATGAATTATTACTCTATTTTGAAATGATGAAATGAAATTATTAAGTTTTTTAAAACTATTTATCATAAGATAAATATTGAAAAGTATTTGTGAATTAGACAAAGTGTTTACATGTGGAACAAATTTGAAAATTAGAATTTTTTCAAAATTCAATTTATTTTATGGATAGACGCTGAAGCCGAGATAATTTTTTTTGCAAATATATTTTTGATAATTGCATCAATGACCATCTAAACAACAGAAAGAATCTCGTCATTTAGTTTATTTTAAATCAAATTCATCCAAACAGAATTACGTATTCAAGTTTACAGATTGAAGTAATTTATCAATTATGAATATTGTATATAAATTATGAAATTGTTTACAGTTAAATAAAACCTCAAATGAGTAGTGTTGAAAAGATAAATTATCAATTAAACTATTTTTTTCAACATTTCACCTAGATTTCACATCTTCAAATTGTTATATTTAACAATGTCTATATATTACTCTACTTTATGGACTGTTTCAAGAATCTGATTTTTTATTCTTCTATTGTTTAAGTGATAAGTTATTTTAATTCTTTATAATTTGAAATTATTAAAAATATTGTTTTGGACCACTATAGTCCTTAAAGATCAACTAGTCGGACTGGAAAGAATACCGGAAAGTAAAACTGAAAACAATTGGATTTATTATTTTAGAAGAATTAATTACATCCAAGCGACGTGATTCCCTCCAATAACATGCTTGAACTGAGACAGGAAGGCATCACTTCCGATAAGAAATATTTTTTTCAGAAATGATAAAAAAAGAAGAATTTAAAAAACCTTATGGGAAACCCCATGAGGCTCCTAGACGTTACGTTCTTGTCGTCCATCTTGTATCAATTCTCCCACTATAAGCACACCTTAATGTACAGGTTTAAATACACCAAGTGCAGGGGCAAATAAGGATCTAAGATACACCGCGGGACATTTTAAATTGGCCATTATACTATTTAACTTAGGGGTGACGTGGGATACGATCGTACGTTAGCAAGAAGCAGAAAGGTCTAAGGGATGAAGGTTCGGGCCAAGTTCTTGGTAGTCGTGATCCTACGGTTGCACTGAGGACCAGCTACACACATGTGACTACCATTCAAACCAGAGCAAACAGCGTTAACCGTATTTGCTTAAGTCCTCGGCGATCTACTGTCTTGGGTAAGTCCTTCATAAGGTCCAAAAAGTGGTGACAAAATATTCCTATCAATGAGGATTTCAATTCCTAAGATAGAAGAGCATCTTTGCTTTAGTTTGGCTACTTCAGTCTGACACGTTTAGAATTATTTTTGCCAGTCTTTAGAACCAAACTAGCTTCCGCGGACAAAACTTTCCGTTCTTGGCAAAGTAGCCTTATGTAAGTCCAGGACGTCTTTCATTGACTCTGTAGATCCTTCGGGATTTCACTGCAGACCAGAAAGAGAATTCACAATTATCTTTGCGGACCTTAAATCTGAAAGTCGGAATGCCACGACGGCGAATTGTCAAAGGGTTGCCAAATGTATAAAAATATACTTTACGATTGAAAATTAATTTTGTATTTTACTTTCTAATCAGCTCCTCAAATGGTAAAAAGAGTTTCTTAATTTATGATAAAACCACTATGGAAACGTCTATGTGTTTTTAAATATTTTAACTGAACTTGCCATCCAGTGAAATTGGCCAGAGCTGAGATCATGCACCCAGGGCAAACGGAAGACAATGAGTCAAGAGTTTTAATCGAGTCTCCTGTTCCCTGCAGCGGAATGAACTCAAATTATGCCACATGGGACTTGCGTACGAATTTAGAATTCATGCAGTCTTTTCAAAATCTCCATTGTCCCCAAAAGTAAGAGAAGTATCCAATAATGACGAGGCATAAGGAATGAGGATGGTGGCTGCTATCGTAATATACAGTGCATGCCAAGTTTCTTCCACGGTTTTCCTATTACTTATTTTATGCCAACACTTCAGGTTTTTAAGTCCCTTCCTAAAACGTAGATTATACTTGACTGCAGAAGAAGAAGCGAGCCATTTTGCGAATAGGTATCTCCGGGACTGAAAATAAAAATGGGTCTGTCAGTTCCCATATTAAGTGGAGGCAGCTAGCGGTCCAGGAGACCCCTGGGGGTACGAGGAGGGTCGCAAGCGACGTATTTAAATAAAACATTGGATCGCACTGCAATTCACCCCTTACCGCCCCTGCAACGACCCCTGTTCTGCAGATAAACAAATTAAGCTGCAACGGTTGCGCGTTGCACTGTATGGGGACTATTTTTGCTCTCGACAAATGCGACTCGTGTGTATATGTGTATACTAAATGGCCGTCTCTTCCTCTTGTCCGAATTCAATTTTCAAGTACATTTCCTCTACTTTGTGCACGTAACAGATGATTATATTCCGACTTTTTGTCGAACTTGTACCTTTTTATACTCAAGTATTTCATTATACAAAGTTCGTTTCCTAGTTTTAAGTATAAATTATTGTCAGTCATGTTCTATTCAGTTACCGTAATTTTAAGTTGAAATTATATATGTGGCTTAAAATTTTTAATAAAAATGTCAAAATTCACCAAAACAGCCAATAGATTCTCAATGAAATAGTGTCAATTAAAAGTAATTGACGTTCCAAGAATTTAACGAAAAAATGAAGAATTCGTGAATTTATTTAAAAACTTATTCATGATTAAAATCATTCTTATCTGACTGATATAAGAGAGTAATAATGAGAGGGCATCGAAGTTTAAGACGAAGCTAAGTGAAAGAGAGGTAGGGGCGTCAGCGAAAAAAGGTTTAAAGGAAGTAGAAGAGAGGGAGGGAGGGCGATAAAATTAAGGAGATGAAAGAAGAATGGTGGGAATTCTTTAGTGCTACAGATGTATAGTAGAAGGGACTGGAGTAAACTATAGAGAATTGGAGAAAAAGTATAGGGTAAGACAATTAATAGAAAGATGCGGGATGATTGAGGAATCAAAATCAAGAAAATACTATAAGATGATAAAAAAGGGACGAAGTATCAAAGTACTTAAAAAAGGAACGAGAAGTGAGAAGATAGACCAGATTAGCAAAATTTAGATTGAAAAACGAGGTAAGGGAAGGGAATTATGGAGAAAATAAAAATAAAAGAAGGTGTAGAATCTGTGAATGGGAAGAGGAAACCTGGGAGCATGTATGGGAAGGATGTATACTTTAAAAAATTTCTGTTGGAAACTTCCACTACATGTATTGGAAGTTTATTTCCGAAACATAAGGTAACGCAGCAATGGATAATGTTTTAGTTTCCAAATGTTGGTATTGCTATGGTACCTCACATGTATTGAAATTTTAAGATACTTGTCCAGTAGCCAGTAAAAAGAAAGTTATTTAAAAACCAATATTTGTTGGATAATTTAATTCTTATACTACGGTATGGTTGAAGCAAGTTTAAATAAAATGTAAATACCAGTGGAATTTTTTTATTGTTTTTTTTTCAGAGAAATAAATGTATGTGCTATTAATAGAATGCAACAAAAATGGTCTAAAAAGATATCGCATTATCATTATTTTGATAACTTTTCTGAATTTTGCATCAAATGATTTTCAATATTTTGAACAATTTTTTTCCTCTAGTCCAGAAACAAAATATCGGTCGGCAAGACCAAAAAACATTGAGGCATTATGCCCAAAAAAAGACAAATATGTTCAAAATTAGTTTCTTTTTAATAATTGATTTTTTCATCTTCCCCGTTTTTCGATAGAATTGTATTAAGAATCGCAATGTAATGCACTTTCAAAAGTACTTAACAATTTGAGGTTAATCGTTAATTTAGTATTTGTTTATTTATATATTACTTATCTGTATTCGTCTTTTTCGACAGAATTTCCGTGACAACAATGCGGGAATTCACAAAATATTTGAAGTTATGTTTCTGCAATGACGATATGAAATTTCATAAAGAAAGGTAATATATTTTCAAATAAACTTTTTGATAACATTATTATTAAACTGTTACTAAGATTAAAAATATATATATAAATTTTTTTCAGTGAAATATTCTGTCATGTTTGAACAAGCAGATAGAGATAAAATCTTCAACAATACTAAGGAATTTATCACATACCCGTGTAGAAATTGCCCGGCTTGACCCGACCAGAAGAAGGTTTCTGGCCAGAATCTGACCAGGTCAAACCGGGATAATATTTTGTTAATTACCCGGCCGGGATCTGACCGAGTTCCCACCGGAACCCAGTCGGGTAAAAAATGGTGCATAATAGAAGTATCATAACCTTAAAAACATCTTAAGAAATATCCACAAACGACTGCAGTAAGTGGGTCGTTTGCAAATATCTGACAGGCGAAAGACCAATTTTTTGTGTTTTAGGTGTTTTTTTATCAATTATGAAAGAAAAATTAAACTAATTTTAATTATATGGCTTCCCACTTTTGGTTCTGCGGTTCCCAGACTTGCCGTGACTGCGAAATCGTTGACCAACTTCTTTTTTATTTTCAAACATAGTTTCCCAGTGAAATTATACTTTTTGTTTGTGATACGATTTTTGCTTATTTTTAATGTATTTATATATTATCTTGAATAATCGAAAAACGTAATAAGAAGAGAAATCACTTTTTCCGAACGAGATTTTGAATTACGTTATCATGCTTGCACGTAATAACGATTCGTCGACTTCCGGAGTCTTTAATGCTAAAAACGGAGTAAAACGTCGGTGGACGCCAGGTTATC
>NC_046662.1:86518866-86534961 GCF_010883055.1 Belonocnema kinseyi | reverse complement strand
ATTAAAATAAAGTTTTTTTTTTACTAAATGTAAAAAAAAACTTTATTTTAATTGTAAAGGGGACCTGTAAAAAATAAAAGGTGAGTTTAATAACACCCTACCTCTTTTTTAGGTGAACAATGGCTAATAATTTCTATTTTTAACAACAAAATCATTAATTTATTCGAATCGACTAATCACAAATTTTGTTTATTTCAACAATTTTTTATAAATTAATCAATTCTAATTAACTACGCACCTAAATTGACTTTTTTTAAAAGGGGTTTATCAATTTTTTAATTTTAATTTTTTACAGGTTCGAAGTACTCCTGACTAACATTATAAATAAATTCGGTTAGAAATCCGATTTCATGAAACTATGTTCAGCCACATAGTGATACGACTAATAGGGTAAGGGAGGGCAGCGCCAACCAGTGGGGCGAAGGTGGTTTTCCTCATAGCACGGCTATCATTTCACAATTTTAGTTTTACTTTTAGTAAAATCTTTAAAATTGAGGTTGGAAAAGAAAAATTCTACAGAAAACAGATTTTACAACAAAAGAATGGAAGTTTCGCTAACAGAAATATAAAGTTTTCTACTTTGATGACAATACTTACACACGGAGAAAAAGATCGCACAATGATATCGCAAAACCTCTATATTGCAAGTACGCGCAATATGATATCGTACAATCAGATCCCAGAGCTTTGTACGATATTATAATGCACTAATATCACAGACAAAAATGAAGTTAAATTTTGTTGCTGTCATCTGCTACGGCGTCCTTAGCAGCAATGGGTAAAAGGCAGAGTATGAGTCAGTTCGAGCTATAAATCGGGACTCTAGATTTAAAACAATCACAGAGATAATTAGAAAATTGCTGCAGGTAAGACCTGTAACTGTTCATGATTAAACATATTTCGGCGAAAGTTTCACTGAAGTTAGGAAAATAATTCTGAACTCGTCGACTGCGTCGCGCTGAAGTTAGCAAATTTCAGTAAAACATATAGAATCAACGACATAAAACACAAAAAAAATATGTGCTTACTGATATATTTGCTCCGAAATAAATCAAATTATTGTAGACCAATTAGAACTTACTTCATACAATTTAGCAAAAGCGCAAAATGTAACTGACGGATGGGAATCCCTATTTCTTACGTTATAGATTGCACAATTATGCGGTATATAATGTAAAAACTTGCAATGTACGATATCACGATTTTGCGCTATTATAATGCGATAATTACGATATATAGCGCAGGAATTACGATATATATTGTAATTTGTGCGATATAGTTTTCTCAGTGCAGTATAAACATTTGATATTTTGACAAATAAATTAATATCACGCAGTCTAATTTATTAATAAAACGTAATTCAAGTCCAAAATATATTAAATCTCATAAATAAAAGTCCTGGTCAGGGGGCAGGCCCAACGAAAATAATATTTACAAGTGCTTAGGTGATACACGTGTCACAAGTTTCGTAGATAAATGATGGGAAAAACTATTAAATATCATTATTATCAATCCGGTCGGGATGCAGTTGTCTTGTATTGGTACACTAGAAACATTGAATAAAATCCGTTTCTAATAGAATGTCAACGATTGTGAGGTTATATTACAGCTATCTGTATTTTTATTCAAAATTACATATTCTTCTTGTTGGATATCTTTAAAGGTAATTTTTCCAGTACATAAAATACCACAGAGGTAAACCATCATATTTTCTTATCTTTAAATGTTTTGATTTTCATAAGAAGCTGCAGTCAAATTAACTAGAAATGAGAAAAATTGATTAATTCAACATATTATTAACTTTAAAAACATCATTAACTGTTAACTGGTTGGCGCTGCCCCCTCCCCCTTACTCTACGTTCTTTTTAAAGTGTAAGCCTATGCAATTTGGTAAATGTTTATATTCTATACCCACAATGAAAAAATATCATAGAATTTCAATTTTAAAACTAGCTGAAAAATATAAAGTAGGTTCTTATTATTTCTGAAGTTATTTATAATTTAATATTTCAGAATATCCTTTTGCAAAATTGACTAAATATTTCAACATCGAATTGTTAAATAATGATGATTTTGATTAACTACAAGTTTCACATTATTAGAAACATGATCTAAAATTAGACATCTTATAAAAACAATTCATAATTTAACATTGATTCATCACAATTCGACACACAGCAAATCAAATTGAATTCAGTATTTCTTAAATTTTTGCAAGTTAAAGGAAACTATTTCTCGGTGGTCTTTTTGAGAGGATCGGATGAAGACCGCCATACTGTTCCTTATAACAGCAAACGAAAAATAGTTGATGCGAAACGCCATCCACAACGACAAAGAAGCCGCTTCGATGCGTTCGGAGTCCCGCGGGATGGACCAGAACGATTAATCAGCTGTTGGTAAGGCGGTGGAAACCGTCCCAGGGGTGGAACTCGCACAATGTTCCTCTTTCTCCTACTTCTTTTCTTACCCCTCTCCTTTCTTCTCTATAAGAATCACGTGAAACGCCGATTTTCCCTTCGACCATAGACGTGTGTGTGGCCTAAGATGACTCTGCGATCTGTCCAAATATTTGACTCCTCGTGGTTCCCGGATTACCAGCGTGGTTGATAGTTTACAGGTACACGCCTGTTTTCTACCCCCCGATGATCGGAATTGGTAGCCGCCATTTTTTTCACCTCTACATGCACCTGGTGTGAATTTCTTGAAAAATATTTTTCTCGTCATTCGTTCATCTGTCATTCGCAGAAAATTCTGAAAAGAGTTTGTGATATTTACAATTAAAACGTCGAAGCAAAACTAATGTCACGAAAATGCAAAGAAATATAATGAACAACCATATATTATAAGGAACCTCAGCTTTCATTTTAACTTAGAAAAATAGCTTGAAAATAATATATTTAGATATGATCTTCTCCATATAAATCTCCAAAATCTTGAATTGCCTCTTTTCTTTAAACTAAAGACGCTATATATCAATAGAAGAAGAATTCTTCCCTTTTCTTTACGAATTTTCTGATTCGTGCAAGAGAGACGCTTTCTCAAGGAGTGTAGCCGTCGCAAAGTGTAAAGTACAAGCGGATCCATATCTCTACAAGTCAGGAGTATTCCGATAGGAAGATCCGCAGGAGTTGAGATTTACGCGGGTTTTACATTCAGCTTCCGTGGCGAGCAGAAACGATCCATCATTTACTCGTGTCCGACTCAAGAGAAGTATCATCATCCTTCCTTCCACCTCTAATCCTACTTACATCCAACATCACTTCTTCTACAGCTCCGGGGCAGTGCCAGAAACTTGCGCAAAAACATTACTTTTTTCTTTCCTACTGCTCCAAGACTGGTTCCCTCCACTT
This sequence comes from Belonocnema kinseyi, assembly GCF_010883055.1. Lineage (NCBI taxonomy): Eukaryota > Metazoa > Arthropoda > Insecta > Hymenoptera > Cynipidae > Belonocnema > Belonocnema kinseyi. The sequence continues at coordinate 86,531,611 of NC_046662.1, read as the reverse complement.
TGTCTCTCGGGGATGTTTTGGCATGCATCACCATACACCGAGGAGCCACTGGTCCGAGAATGCGAAAAACCCGCAAAGAAAACCCCCAGTGGACTTGGAAGGCGAATCGCGAATTTTCAGCCGCACGGAGAATGAGAGAGAGAGCGAGCTCTGAAAAAAGAGGGAGGAAGATGGAGAAACACCACGATGAATATTTCTTCGTGTCGCGGATTATCATACAGAATGAGATTGCGTCTGAATCATTGATAGAGTCTGTCGACCACGACCGCATGCATAGAAACGCGCTGAAGGCTACCGCGATTTTTCTTATTGCAACCTAAAACGCAGATAAAGGTTCATCACTTGCTTTACTCGCTTCGGATTTGTACAAGAGGCTGCGAGGTGAAAAATAGACTCCATCTCTCTAACCTTCTATCGGGGCTTCATTTTCAACCTCATTTCTCAAAATTATATTTGAAGCTGATGCTCTCATACCAAGAATTTGAATCTATTCATCAATTTTATTTATCCTTAACATTATAATCTCACAAGAAATAAAGAGCGAAAAATCATACTAAAGAGAATTGGTCCCAATTACAGAGATATGTTCAGTATTCATTGCGTCGATTGGACTTGGCGCTAGACCAAGGGGGAGAGAAGGATGCTGCGATTTTTGATAGTCAGTCAAGTCGGTAACGAGAGAGCAATCGATGCATCGAAATGAATGGATGCAGTCGATGGACGCACGTCATTTGTTCGACGTTCCCCAGTGTTGTTTGCATTCTGCACCCCAAATAATTGCAGCAAGTCTTTCTCTTTTTGCCCCCACCCCACTCACTCTGCTGTTCTCGTCGTTTCCTCACCCCTTATCGAGTACGGCAACAAATTGCACCCACCGGTCCATGGGGAATCTGCCAAGTTATGACCGGGACGACGACTTCTCGACGACTCACGTAATTATCTCTTTCCTAATTTCTGTATCCATGCAACGTCACTTTCATATCTTTTCCGCCAAACACATAGAAAGACCACCAATTTTGATCTTTCGCTCCTATTTGAACCTGCAATCCTCCTGAGAGTTATATAACCATTATACATCCTCATCTTCTATATTACACGCACAACAATAAATTGGAAAAGCGAAGTGCATATTTGAAACATGAGAATTTAAAATAAATCTTCTGATTTTGATCATATTTCATCTTTTATACGCGGTCAAATGGCAAGGTTTTATATCGGAATAATTATTGAAAGATGGCGCACATTCAAACCTTTACAATCCCATATAGATTGTATTATGAGCACTAGCGCCCTCAACTTTCTCGAATTTTTTAATGTTTACGTCCCGAGTTAAAACCTTGCCATTTGGACACATCGATATTGAAATCTAAAAGATGTCAAACATTTTTCTTCGGTTATCGTTTTTTGCACATAGAAATAGCAAAAAGTACCTTATAATATATTTGCATTAAATCAGTTCTGAGTCGTCGAGCTCGCTGTGCTGCATCGCAAACAGACTGAAGTCTCCATCCCGGTGCAATAGGTGCAGCCACCCCCTAGAAATGGATTGGGCCTGGAAAGACGCGAATAGAGAGAATAGCTGACTGTACTAGGGTTTCAGATGTATATAGATGTAGAATATCAGCAGGAAAGGCGCGCAGTCGTTGCGCGGTCGGCCACCAGGGGCGTGTCCGGTGCCGCCTTCCGCAGTTGGCATCCCAGTGGCATCTACCAACCCCTACTAGCCACCTACCCTTATAACCGGAACAACCTATGCACCTTAACTCTTAATTCGCAGCAGCCTCACACTTAATTGAAAGTACAGGTGCCCTGGTGCACCTGCGCGTTACAAGAAATCTCTAACGAGATGGTTGACGACAATATGGATCGTGATTCCTGTGAAAATAATCTCTATTGCCACTCCTTGATCGAATTACTTCTTCCAATCCAGTTAGATAAAGCTATTTTAACTAATTTACAAGAACTTTCTCATCTGTTTCATTATTTTATTCTTTACCGCTAACTAGTATATATGGATCAAAATTCGCCAATTTTTCTTTTTTCACACCGTATATAATTGTTTCGAAGAGTGTCCTGAAGATTTCGTGCAAATCTCATTCAAACAAAAAACTTTTTTTCGAAGTTATTAAAAATAAAAGTTTGATCCATATATGCAGTCCCGGTGGAGTATTAATGGATCCGAATTTCTGTTTCTAAATTAAAGTGGGTTTTTTTGGCATTAGAGAGTATAAAAATCACAATAATTCGAATTTTCAATTTTTTTAAGTACCTGGGTGTGCTGAGAAATATTCATCATATTTATTTTCATTTCTGAAAGATTCAAATATGAAAGTTTTGATCATTTTTACCTTCGTCATTTGACAGTCGCTACTTTTTGAATTTTTTCTGTCTTCTTGGTGTAATGTAAAAGCTTCACACTTATATTTTAATAATTATGCCACATAGTAAGCTAGTTCAAAGTTTCGAAAAGTTCACTATAGCCACAAAGAAATTAAAACTATGTGATCCGTGATTATCCAGCTTGATCCATATTTATCCCTTAAATAACAATAATTATTAATAATAATTTCCGATAGATTCATGCATCCAAATTCAAGCTGCTGAATTTATGTTTTAACATTGACATGTTTCTGTCTCGCATTTTTTCTTCTAGTGTAGTAGGTTATTAGAATACGTCAATTTGTGAGCTTACAAAATTCTGCGGTTGTTCGACATTAATTCATAAATATTAATTTAATTTTAAATTGTGCCCTAATATTTTATTATGTTTTTCGTCAAATTCACTAAGTTAAAGAAAATATGAAAACTTTTATTGTAGAGAAGACCATTCCAAAGGTAATTAAATTTAGAATTTCATAATAGATCAATTGTGAACCTATGAATATACTTCAAAATTAAACAATCTTCTTCAGATATTATTTTTCAAAATTATTTACTATCACAAATTTAATTTAAAATTTCTGCAAATTTACACACAGTAGGAAATTGTTTAATTTTTAGAGCTTTATGTTTGAATTGTTTAGTTTTCAATGCTTTTAATTTGAAACTATTCAATTTTCAACCTTTTCAGAATATCGCCAAAACATTTTGGCTATTTCTAGCGAAACTTTAGTACAAATAGCACCTTTCTCAGCTCCCGCTATTCGGGCCGAGAAATTGGAGCTATATTCGTATCGAAATTTGGGTACCAGTAGTCACGGTCTTTTAAAATCTATAATTTTCTTTACAGTGAATATGGTAGTTTTTTTTGGTACACAAATTCAATCAAATGTTACTTTGCTATTTTTGATTAGAAATGTTCAATCTTATAATTTTTGTTATTATTATAATTTTATAATTATTTATAATTTCTATAATTTTTATAATTATTTTATAATTTCAATGTCACTGTAAAGCTTCTATTTGAATCAGTTCAATTCAAAGTAATTTATAGAAATTAGAAATTGTTTGGTATTAAGGAACCTTCACAAAAAAAAACTAGTCACATTCGGTCCAAGTCCTTCTGAGAAATTTCTTCTATTTCCATGAACTATATACAAGAAGAAACATATTTCAAAAGAAATCTATCAAAATCAATCGTATGTATTAGTTTCTAAGCTGCCTTTACGCTCGACCTAATAATAATAAGTATTTTTATCGGTCTCTGTTTAAAAAAATGTAATTTTGGGGGTTTACTGTTGTTGACTAAATGAAAATAATGTTAATAATACAATTTTTGTAAATGATCAAATTTTCATGGGTTTCAGTTTGAACTTGTACAGCTTTCAAGGTTTTTAATTTCAAATTAGATAATCTTGGATGTTTCGGATTTGATCCAGGATATTTCCAAAAGATTAAATTTCAATTCTATTCCTTGTTGAAGCTAAAAACTTTTTAACCGATATTTTTAAGTTTTATATGGGCATGCTTGATATTGAATGAATATATCTCAATATATTATGGCTTTTACTATAAAAGACAAGAAAATTGAAAATAACTCTCATTTACGGACTGTATAATTTTTAAGGCTTTAAATTATGATTTCTAAAATTTGAATCTAAAATAAATGTATTTTAAATTATTTAATTTATCATTTAAATTTTTTCATTTTTAGGTATCAAACCTCGCATTTTTCAATCTCAATAGCAAACAAAATTTATGGAAACCGACAAGTGACCAGGGCAATTTTTCTTAAACCACCCTAAATTATTTACATTTTGAACTTGTCTCTCAACAAGAAACATCTTTATATTAATTGATCGCGTCTAATTTTATTAGTTCCATACACAAATACCGTATTACTTTAGTGCTGAAAAGTTTATTCATTTCAGAAAAGGTACCTAATAATTTATTGCTTAATACTTACTTTTTCAAGTCCTCAGCCGCAAACGTATTTATCTTCATATTGTTTTAATACCGCAGACTAAGCGCTGCCTTTCACGCTTTAGCAATTTTCGTTTACGTGAATTTCCTTGGCTCTCTCCTCGCGTTTCTTGGAAACATTTATGTTTAAGTTTTATGAAACCATGATTAGCTGGATCCAACAACAGAATAATCACACAGGAAAAACAAGCTCTACATTATGAAAAACTTAAGAATTTTTTCAGTTATAAAATGACTAACTTCATTGATGACATCATCTCAATTTGATTCCACTTATACTTGTCCAATATGACTTATTTATTTCTTGGGAAATAGTGGTTCCATGTTGCACTGCTTGATGCATACTTTATGGTGTGATCTGTCACTCAAGAGCCAGAAACTAGGAAGCCTCAACTGGGTTTTCAGTTCATGATGTCAAGAAGATATCACTGTCAAGCGAAAGTACCTTGATATGTTTCGTCCTAAATTTTAAAGGGAAATGCTGCTTAAAGCATGAAATGCACTCGGATCTCTTGATGTACAAGCACGTGGACATAGTTTAGTGTCCTGCTTTTCAGACTGATCTTTCAAGAACAAAAAAATGAATTCTCAAAATAAATGTATCAGCTGATATTATTAGTAAAAAAGGGATTTTATTATAAATAAAAAACAGTTGAATTTGACTATAAAAAGATCTCTACAGAAAGAAGTCAGTTTGCAAATAAAAAAAAACATTTTCAACAAGTGTTGAATTTTTAACCAAAAAATATTTTTTAGTTAATAAAAGAAATGTCATACAAAATATTACATTTTCAAGCCAAGAAGATTAGCTTCTCACAAAAGAATTGAATTTTCATTCAAATAATTCCATTTTTAACGAAAAAGATAAATTGTCAACCAAGAAAATTAAATTTTCGATAAAAAAGACGAATTCTCAGCTAAATTAATAAATTTATTACCAAATATTTGAAATTTCAACCATGAAAAAATTATTTTTCACAAAATTAACGAATTTTCAACAAGCTAAACCAAATTTTATCTAAAATGATAAATATTTAAGAAATTAGTTCAACTTTCAATCAATAAATTGAATTTTTACACTAAAAAAATTAATTTTCAAAAACAAAAATGTAATAGTTGATATTTCAACCAAAAAATATTCTTATTTTAAATAAAAAACATTTGAATTGAACAAAAACAGATGAATTTTTAACTGAACAAGATAAATTGTTGTCAGAAATTGAATAGTTGACTTTTCAATTAAAAAATTAATTATTATCGACAAAAGGGAGAAATTTTAATTAAAATAGTAAAATTATTAACCATAGAAATTAATTTTAAACGAAAGCGATAAAACTTCAACTAAAAATTATTTTTACCTAACATAGTATTTCAAATTTCGAACAACTAGTAGAAGAAATAGAATAGTTAGAATTTTCTACCAAATTGTTGAATTTTCGAGCCGAATAATTAAATTTGTAACCAAATAAAATTAATTCATAATGAAAAATTTAATAGTAGACTTTTTAACAGAAAAGAATGAACTTTCAACCAAAAATAGTAGGATTTTATTATCGGGCTCTATTGATTCAGTTCGCATTTAAGTAAGTAAATGAGAAAAAGAGGAAAGACTATGATTCCTGATGCGATAAATAAATAAATAAATGGGGGTCGGAGAAAATCTCACGGTATTTCGCAAGATGTGATGATAGGGGGGGGGGGGGGGGGGGGGGGGGGGGGGGGGGGGGGGGTAAACTAAAAAACCGACCTGAAGGAATAGAGTAATTTCTACATTGCTCTGACAAACGTGGTATTGACAATCAAATCTTTTTCCCATTTGTTTTCTATTGAATCGCAGACTTGAAAATATCTTCCGTAATAAATAGTATTAATACGCCCCCTCATTAAAGCCAGCATATAAATATCGTTGATCAAGCCCACCCCCTTCCTAAAAAAATATATTTTACGGACATTATGCATGGTCCATAAGAGCCATGGTCCTTCTTTTTTAAAAATTTATATTTTATTAAAAATAAGTTTAAATTTTCTAGAAGATAAGGTGTTTCGTCTATGAAATATAAAAGTCTTTTCGCTTTGAGCTTCTTTGCTGAACAGTGGAACAAAAAAACTTGAAACCCGGAGGATCTTGAACCGACAGTCACAGAATTTGTTTGCTTTGGGTCTTAGTATCAAACACTGTATCGTATAGAGGATAGAAAAATATGTACGTGCATTATTTAGAACTGGCATCGTATGCGTCGCGACGCGTGGCGTCCCGCGGGACCTTTAGCCAAGGCGAGAAACGACGTCACAGACTTTCGTCTATTTGTCTGAATACGCGTAAAAGAAGCACCTTCAGGTTCCTGAAACGTTTTATACTAAAAAATACACTCTCTAAATAAAGAGCATCAATTCTTTGAAAAATCTCGAAAACGATCTGACCAAAATAAATTTACAAGATGATATTTTATATCGGCGTTGTTTTAGAAAAAAAAAAAACTGGAAAAGAAGAGTGGATACAAAAATCGAGGAATATCACTCGAGGGAGCACTCTTGATAAGTGTAGAAACACGAGTTCCCAAGGTGAAGAGAAGAAAGTAACATTTCCTGAAGAGGAAGTCTCGGAACTTTAATTCTTCATCCAGGCCCCCTGGTCCAGTTCTTCTCCTGGTGACGATACAAGAGGGTGGACAAGGTCTAAGAAACGAAACGTCATGAAGGATGGCGTCTGGAATTAATGGGATTTGCGAGACCAATCAAAGTCTGCCGGAAGTGCGAAGGCATGGAGCGGTTAACCTCGCGTAATGGGGGTCGACTCCTTGGGGGTTAAAATCTCTCTACTCCTCGAGAAACTGGTAAACCCCAAGATGACCAATGACCCTTCTTGAAACTGTTTCTCTTGAGCGCATAGCTTCATGTTCAACAAATAATTAATTCTTGAAAGTTAACCAAATTGAAATCCTGCAATGGTTTGTTAATTGTTAACGCTCGAGTTTGAGCTAAAAAGTAATTTTCCAAAGTTTCTGAAAGTTTGCGGAATTTTACAGCTACCTCTTACATTTCGTTCAGTCAATTTGAAAACAGAAGAAAATGCGATACCTAAGTGTTGGGAACTATAAAACTTCACTTCGAATTGTTTTTCCTACTGATAGTGGGTTTGAGTTACGAAGTCGTAAAGAAAGTACTATGACCAAACTAACGACCACTGCGTTCACAATGTGGTCATTTTCCAGCCACAATATTGCTATGCAGTTGATAAGAAATATTTGAATCTGTTTTTTACTCTGTCGAGTGATTAAAATTAAAGGTAAACATAACTTTTCGGGTTAGGTTGCATGTTTTCTATTAACAAAATTACCAAGTCTGTCTTTTTTTTAATTAAGCATCATATGCATATATGTAGCTTTAAAATAAATCCTTTTTAGCTTGTAATAGGAAACAACTCGGCAATTTACTAAATGCACTGAGTAATTGACTAAAATCCACAAACAAAACTGTGCGGAGACGAGTGCGACGGATTAAATTATGTCGTGGTTCGTTGGCAATTATGCATTCAATCGTAACATGCACAGCTGAAAAGTATAATTTTTCACCAAATCGAATTATCGTGTTATGCTGCTTTTAGCTCCCTCACTCTTCTCATTACGATTATGGTTCACAAAACGAATAATGTTTCCTGATCAAAAACACGGTTCATTAATTACTCAAATACACCATTAAAACTGGAACAGGGTACAAATGTCGATGCCAAATGTATTCTGTTATTGAGAGGGCTTATTCCTCTGGTAATTTATATATTTTGTAAATACAACGAGGATGTAAGTTATTCTTACTCTTTTTCAAAAATAAATATAAATAAAGAAAGTCTTGTGTAAATTGCAGAATCTGATTGGGACACCAATGTGATTCTAAATAAAATCTAACTAGCACTGGATGTTCAATAAAGCAATGCTAAAATACACACCGAAAATCTTCAAATTTTTAACAAATCGAAGTAAGTGAAAAAAGTACTAAAAATGTAATTTTATTAATTTATTAAAAGTATTTACATATAATTGTGACGAAAGTTTTTTTTTCATATTCCATGTTTCAAATAATGTTGTAATTCTTGGTAACTGTTGCAATTTTTGCAACTTACCAACTACAATTATATTTTGCTTTTGCTTCTTTTAATTAAAAATTAAAGCTAGAAATTCCGTTTAAATTTAAGAAAATGCGCGCTGAGAACAAAAAAATGCTCTCTCTATTGTATTTAAATTTAATAATGTAACGGAAGTTTAAAATACGCCTTCTTTAAGCAATATTATTTTAGAACAACAGTAGAAGACACTAAAAAGCATTGGGTATTTAAAAAAAAGAACCCTATACATGTTTTTTTAAATTTCTTATAAATAATTAATAGGTTGAAAAAGCTCTATCGATATTATTGTACGAAAAAAGTATTAAATTTGTGAAATTGTGTTATGGAAAGGAGTAAAAGACAAATGCAATATTGAATTTCAACATCGTGTATTATATGTGAAAGCAGAAATAACAAATTAATTGTAGCGACAGAACGACGTAAAGAGATTGGCATCTCGAAAGGAACTACCTGTTCTTACAATACAATAACCTCAACCGCCCTAAAAGCCACGCTAGGTAAACACTACAGGGTTCGCATTTTAGATTTCTAATTCTGAATCCAAACAGTAAGCACAATATCCAATCAATAATAGTGACCCAGCGAATATAAATTTAACACTCCCAGTCGCTGGTCACTAATTAACTTTACAATTAATCTAAATTCCTTAATCCTAATTTTGTAACATTGGTCGTAAACTTATCATTTGTTAACGGCTTGGTAAAAACATCAGCTATCTGCTCGTTACTTGGTACATAATCTACGAGTATTGTTTTTGCCTGAGCAGCTTCTCTTATAAAAAACAATTTAACGTCAATATGTTTTGTTCTGTGATGTACTTCCGGGGTTTTGATAAGTCGAATTGCGCTTTGATTGTCCATGAAGATGGGAGTCGCTGTTTGGATTTCCTTTTTCAAGACCATTAGTAAATGGCGAATCCAAATTGCTTCTTTGGTACCTTCACATCCTACTATGAACTCAGCCTCTGTGGTTGATAATGCAACAGTTGGCTGTCTGTGGCTTCTCCAGGTAATCGGACCTCCCCCTAAGAGAAAAACAAAGCCTGTAGTCGATTTTCTAGAATCAATGTCCCTACTAAAGTCTGCATCAGTATATCCATTCAGAGTTGGATCACTGGCATTAAACACTATTCCCAGTTTAGGAAATTTATTTAAATATTAAAAGATTCGCTTAACTGTTGCTACATGACTCTCATCAGGGTTACTCATGAAACGACTGACTTCTCCCACTGCATATGAAATATCAGGTCGAGTAACTGTCGCAGCATGCATCAGGGATCCCACAGCTTCACAATAAGGAAAATACAGCTTCAAAACATCCGTCGCTTTTCTTAAGAAAACATTTGGATCGGCAGGAATATTTTTGAGACAAGCCTCCGTCATGTTAAATCTGGTCAATATCCTTTGAATGTAAGCTTCGTGGCTGAGGTATATCTCACGCTTTAAACGATTTCTGATTATTTAAATGCCGACATAGTAATCATGGTCACCTTGAGTAACTTCGAAATTTTTTGCAAGGTGCTTTAGACCTTTTTCTTGGATATCTTTGGATGTCAATATTATCAATCCATCATCTACATAGGTTATTAAATAGACTATTTGACTGTCTATTTTACCGAAAAAAAACACAAGGATCAGCTTTGCTTTAAAGAAGGTAGAGTTCTTTTAAACAATTTGTAAATTTCGTGTTCCACACTCTTGACAATTGCGTCAATCCATACAAACTCCTATTTAATCGACAGCAAACATTCTTTTGATTTCCCTCCAGACATTCCGGAAGTTCCATGAACACTTCTTCGAGGACGCCATTTAAAAAAGCAGTTTTAATGTCGAATTGACCTATTTCCATGTCATCAATTGCTGCTAATGCTAATACGGTGCGTATCGAATCGTATCGCACTACTGGGGCAAATGTTTTCTTGTAGTCTATACCTTCAATTTATAAATACCCTTTTGCAACAAGTCGCGCTTTCACTCGAACTTCGTCACTTCCAGGTGTAGATTTTATTTTGAATAATCATTTGCATCCAACAACTTTACGACCTTCTGGTAAAGGCATCAAATCCCATGTTTTGTTTTCTTCTAAGGAGCGCAATTCTTCTTCCATTGCTCTTTTCTACAATTCAGCATTTTGTGACTCGATTTCCTCTGAATATGATTGAGGCTCTGTAATCCTAGCAGATAATGCGGTTTCTCCATATCTTAGGGGCGGCTTGATATTTATTCGCAGATTGTATCGAGGTTTTGGCGCTTCAAAGCTTTTATTTGATTCAGGTGTTTTATCTTCGACTACAGAGTGCATTTCCTTTTCCTTAACGATATCTTGCTCCTTAGTTGTTTGTAAATCAGTAGATTTTATTTCCATTTCATCTTGCTTAGTTTCTCGCTCCTTATTAGAAAGCAAATCAATACGTGTCTCAATGGAATCCGTAACACTTCCTTGAAGAGAAGGGTTATCTTTAAAATCCTGGATCTGATCAGGTTTGTTCCCTTCGTCAAAAGAAACATCACAGCTACTACAATTTTTCCAGTTTCTGGGTTATATAGGCGGAAATTTTTTGATGTTGGTTCATACCGCACTAGGTACATCTTTTAACTTTTTGGCTCCCATTTAATTCGTTTTCTTTTGGGACATGAATATAAGCAACTGTGCCAAAAGCATGTATGTGACCTAGTGAAGGTTAATTTCCAAACCATTGCTCTTACGGAGTTTTATCTAGATTTTTACTTGTAGGAGTTCTATTAAGTATATATACGGCTGTACATACTGCTGCTCCCCAGAGACTAGTCTTCAAGTTGCTACTTATCAACATTGTTCTGGTCATATCTTGAATGTTTCGGTTTTCTCGTTCGGCTTTGCCAGTTTGTCCAGGCGTGTACGGGGCAGAAAGTTCGTAAGTAATTCCACGGTCTTTAAGGAGTGCTGTAAAGTCATTGTTAATGCACTCGATTTACGTTGTTTACTTTGCAGACAAAAAAAACACACACACTTTCACGGCTTACGAGGCTTGCACTCGATTTACGTGGTTAACTTTCTCGAAAAAAACACTTTACACGGCTTGCGAGGCTTGCACTCGATTTACGTGGTCCACCTTTTTTTAAACAAAAAAACACATTGCATGGCTTACAAGGCTTGCACTTGATTTACGTGGATTACTTTGTAAAAAGAAACTCGCGGTTACTGGGCCCATAACCTGTTAAATTATGTTATGGAAATGAGTAGAAGACAAATGCAATATTGAATTTCAACATCGTGTATTATATGTGAAAGCAGAAATAACAAATTAATTGTGCCGAAAGAACGACGTAAAGAGCTCGGCGTCTCGAAAGGAACTACCTGTTCTTACCTCAACCACCCTGAAGGCCACGATAGGTAATCACAATATCCAATCAATAATAGTGACCCAGCGAATATAAATTTAACAACATTAAATTCAGTAGATTTTTTAGTTCTGAAGTATTACGATCCCCCCAATTCGGTTTCAAATTTGAATAAAAGAATTGCATATTTTCTTTTTTTTCTCAAAATCTTAATTTTAATACGTAGGTGCTTCTGGGAACTTGGAATTTCCCAAGTTATTACATGGACAAAAAATCACTATTTTTGGTTCTTAAAATAACTTCTGTGGGTTTTAAAAAATGAGACCGGAAACTTATAGGAATTATGGAGAGATTTTTCCAAAGAAAAATGTTATATATCAATCATATGGGTTTGCCCCCTAACACACTCCCATAGTGTCCTGAAAATGACCGCTAAATCCAAAATTGTCAATCTGCAAAAAATCGGCACCTTTGAAAAGTTCATTCTACTTTTTCTTTGTTCTCTTAACACTGCCGACAAAAATAATTGTCCGCACACATATTTTCGGAACTCGATAAAGTGTTTCAATTTTTGTAATATTACTGAGAATTTTTTCCCCTTATAATAGCCGAAAAGGTGATATAAATCGACGTCTAATCAGTTCAAGTTTAAAGAAAAATGTCAATTTTATAAACTTTTTTGCAAAGATACACATCCAATATATCCGACTCATCACTTCCCGCAACACCACAAGAAGATCGTGTAGGGAAAATCACTTCAATTCACAATAGTCTGATTAATCGTGAGCCCGGTATGAGACAAACATATGTCTTAATTTGGCATTTTAACGGAATTTGGACCGGTAATAAACGAAAGTTGAAAATCAAATAAAAACAGAACCACCACATCAGCGCCACTACTACTACATGCTAATGATAAAAGGATTTCATGCGACAGGCTCCA
>NC_046662.1:86515516-86518766 GCF_010883055.1 Belonocnema kinseyi | reverse complement strand
GTCGGTGCGTCGCACCGACAACCCGATTGGATACTGTCAGTGCGCGTTTTTAAATTATATAAATATTAAAATTTTATATTTATGATAATCAATGTTCGGGAAATGCGTTAAAAGCAATTTTTCAAGCCTAGAATATAATTCTAGAGTGATAGATGAAAAACAATGCGATATTTTTGCAAAAAACGTTAATAATTCTGACTTAAACAAACAAAATATTCTGAATTTTATTTTGCCAATATTAGTGATTTTATTTTAAGTGAAATTGACTGGAATTAAAACATTTAATTGAGAAACTTAAAAGCAAAGAGATTAATCATTGTGATAAAAAATTCTTTCTTTTTCTGAATTCAGAATTCATGACGTCTTTTTCAATCAAATCGAAATATGTTTTATATGTCCTTCTAAGATCTTTTTTTTAAGATTGATAAATTACTTTTTATACATTTATTTATCATTATTTATTATATATTTTAAATTTCAATGTATATACTGTTTAAAATCAGCGTGCCAACAGTAAACAATTTGCGAGTACCAGCGCGAAGAAAGCACAATTTTAAAAAATCCCAAAATTGGGAGCACTGAGTACACATTTCTCAATCATAAAACTTATTTGAAATTTTAACTAAATCAAATTGAGTAAACTCAAAAAGTATGAACACAGTCGCTACAAAATACTCTAAAAAAGTAAAATGAAAATTATTAAAAATTGCGATTTTTTTATTAAATTTACGAAAGTAAAAATAAGTTTCTCAGATGAAACAAGAAAAAAATGTAAAGAAGACGTTTTTAAGTTTGAAATAGGCGTTCCATTAACCAAATCTAAAAAATCACAGGGATTACTTCAAAAGGATACCTTAACTTACTTGCAGTTATTTCTCATGGTAGAATAAAAACGATGTATTTACAGTGAAGAAATTAGATCAGTGAAAATTATATAATTCACAGGGGCGGCATGGGAGTACAAAAATCATCCAGAAAAGTGTTCGTAATACATCTCCGATCGCTTTTCAAGAAGGCTATTTTTAAAAACAATTTACTAAATTAAACAGATGTAAACTTATCTATGCGCAATTAAATAAGCTTTATCATCATATAACCTGCATTTATTTTCGATTTTTCTTTTAGTAGTAATTTTCAGAAATGTAGAGCCGATTTAAGTGATCCTTCGTAAAGTGAACGGACGTGACTATATTCTGATACTAAATATTTTCTATCCACTTTCTTTGGATATCTCGTTAATTTCCTTTTGTTCATCTATACATGGCCGTATAATGATTCCTAGAGCGTAGAAGATCGAATGAGGGGTAATGGAATCGCGTGATCCGCAAAAGCAAAGCGTTACTCACACGATATCCCATGGGATCTTGAAATTCGGAAGAAAAGTGGGTAGTGTAGGAACTATCTACAACTGGATACAGACGTGTGCGGTGTATCCAGTGCCAAAAGAACCTTTCTCCGTCCGATTGGACTCAGTCACTGCTGCCAACTCTATTTATCAAATGTACGTTTAATTTTTTCGCAGGAACCATCGTATATCATCACCTCAGGCATGATCCGAATCTACTAGATATCCACTGGGATAAACCTGCCTCGGAAATGGTAACATTACTACTCCAGAAGATTTATCGGAAAATAGAAAAAAATCTTGGTTTCCAATATAGCAGCAAAGAAAACAAAGGTTGGATTAGGCTCAAAACATCAGTAGTGAGCCAACAAATTTGGACTATTAACCACAATTTTGTATGAAAAGACATAATATACTGAGGGGGCATCCTTAAATTATGTTGCACATTTTATGCCAATTATTTACCTCTCACTTCTTCTATGTAACAGAATCATATAAACCCTTCCACACCTATAGCACGTAATATTTTACACATTTTGAGCAATGTTTTATTGAAACTTAAAAAAATCATCTCTAAAATTGAATTGTCTGAAAAAAATCATTTGAAATTTTATCATTTTCTGTTATATAAATCAAATATTGGAGAGTCCTAAATTTCACTGGGGGGAGGTCTAACCTAGTGGTACACAAATGTGAAAAACTACACGAAAAGTCAGAAAATTGCGTTACACAGGGGTTTGGAATGATCAATATTCGCAGGAAATTGCGTTAGATAATACTTGAACGGCCCCATATTCCAAAAAGACGTAAAATATGATATAATCTTAAAATAAAAAAATTCCCAATTACTGATTTTTCAATTTTAAATCTTACAAATGGTAAAGACTCAAATTGTTAAAATGAAATGATTTTCAATTGTAAAATAACGAATAATTATTTACAAATTTTGATTTTTACATTTTTATAAATAAAAAATCTTACATCTTCAAAAATGAACTTTTTTAAAAACACATTTAAACTTACATCTTCATGCACATTCACAATTAAAAAATATTTAATTGCACATATTAAAAATAGACCTACCTTAGAAAGATTTTCTTAATGGCATGAATTTCAACTTTAAACATTTAAAATTGTACAATGTTGTAAATTTTCTATTGTAAATATCTTCAAAATAGAATAATATTAAATATGGAATACAACAGAAGGACTCTAAATTCTAGAATCACTCAAAAAGAATTTTTAATTTAAAAAAGCCGTTTCTTCAGAATATTTATTTTTATGTGACCAAAAATAACTTAAAATTCCGAAAATTATTTTAAATTAATAAATTGAACGGAAATTTTATTGGAACAGAAAACTTATTCTTTGAACTACAGAAAGTTCCTTTAATCAAGAGAAATTTCTTTGAATCAAAGAAACATTTCTTTGACTGATAACTTCTTATTGCATTATATAATTTTCATGAACTTCCTGATTAGTCTGTCATTAAATCTAGAGAAGCAGATGATCAAATCTAAGGGTGTATTTAGTAAATAATGCAAAGCTAAACCCACATAAAAAATGCTGAACAATTCTTGGTGTAGTAATAATTTCTAAAAATGCAAAACAAGAGTGTTATATTTTTCTATAGAATAATGGAAAAAGTCAAAGTAGTAATTCAATTATATCGATAATTGATGAAAATATGACATAAGAGTATAAATTTAGGCTCACTTTTTACACAATTATTATAATTTTATAAAATTCACAATTTCAAATTATTGTTCTTTAGTGTAATTTGTTTGTGAAAATACATTTCTTCTACACTGTTATAAATGTTCGGAAATTTCCCGCACATTTAGGAAACTATATATAAATTCAAAGATTTGGGCCAAAAATAAACAAAACAAAAGCCGAAATTAA
>NC_046662.1:86508905-86515416 GCF_010883055.1 Belonocnema kinseyi | reverse complement strand
CGTACCCAGAGGACCGCTGGATCCTAACAGATGGAATCACATGAACTCCCACCTTATACAACGCTGCTGAACGCTGATGAACTTCCCAACATAAAAACATAAACCCAAGACGAATCTCTCGGTTCCAAGTCTGCCTCCCCTCCCATCTCTGTCATATTACCTGAAGTTTGGTGGGATGGACGTTATAACTACAATCGCCCCCATTTGATGTAAAGGTGGTAGTTGGGCTTATAATCTGAACAATGAATAATACAAAATATAAAATAGCCTCGGAAAGGACTGGAACTTCAATTAACTAATGGAGACTGTGTGTTTGGAATGCTAGGGGGGTGAATGATCTAAAGGTAAAAGAATCATGAGAAACTATAGATGTAAGGAAACTAGACATTTTATATGTGCCTAAAACAAAAAAAAAGGTATCCGAAAGTAGAGACAGAAAATAGGGTGTTTAAAGGCGGATTTAAAATATAGTCAGGAGTAGATAGTGAATCATACGGTAGGCAAGGAGTAGGTCTGATTTTCAATGAACGAGCGAAGCAGCATCTCAGAGATCATGATTTCGTATCTCCCAGACTGCTATGGGTAAGAATGAAACTAGGAATCAGAATATTATTTATCATAGCATGCTTCGCGCTAGTTGATAGTGATCCCAGAGAAGTAAAAGACACCTTCTGAGGTACTTTAAATGACACAATAAATATGTGCGATCATGGTGAAAAAAAATTCTGCTAGGATATATGAATGCATGGGCGGGCATCCAAAATTAGGACACAGAAAGAGTACTAGGTAATTTTGGGGATCCAAGAACAAACTATAACGGAGATACATTAAATACCTTACATTAGGAAGGGGTTTGTTTATTATTTATACTTCGTTAAGGCATAAAATGAACCACATATACACCTGGTCTAAAGGAAATAGCGACAGTGTATTTGTCTTTGTTGTTGCGGATGATAGGCTAAAAGATCTAGTCAAAGCTATAAGGGTCATGAGGGGTTCGGAATGCAATACTGATCATAACCTTCTAATCTCCAAAATTAACTTAGATTGGAGATGGAGAAAGAAGAGAACCGAGAAAAGAAAACAATAGAGAATCAAAATTTAGAACCTACAGGAACTGGATGTCCGAATAGATTTCCAAAATAAGATAATTGAATGCATAGATAGGGCAACTTGGGATAGGTTATAAGAAACAAAAATATAGAGGGCGCATGAACTAAGTTCCGGGATATTATAGTTAGATATGCGATCTAAGTGTGTGAATTAAGGAAAGTAAAGATAAACTTAGAGCAGAAGAAGAGAAGAAAATACAAAACGACTTTGAAGGAAGCAAGAAACTACTTTATAAGCAATGAAGGGGAAAAAATACAGAATTTGTCAACATGAGAAATAGTAATAAGGAACTCCTATATGATGTCGACGGGATACTGGACGCTTTCAGAAACTATTTTAAAGGACAATTCGGAGATGAAGGTATAGGGCACCACAACTCCGATGTAGAACACTATCCATAAGAAAACTAAATTGAGAAAGTCTGTGTCACTGGGGTTAGGGATATAATAAAGAACTTTAAAAACTGTTAGGCTGCCGGGGTAGACTGTATTAACGCTAAAATGCCTAAAAACGGTAGCGAGTACATACCACATAGACTGTGCGAATTGATAAATTTATTTATCGAGATGGGAGGATTCCCAAAAGATTGAAAAAAGCGACTTTCGTACTAATATACAAAAGAAAGTGGGATGAAAGCGACTTCAATAATGACAGAGGGATCAACTTATTAAGTACCTTCATTAAAATATACTGAAAAATACTTGTGCGAAGAAGGTTAGTAGAGTGAAACGAGAATTCTAGATCAATTAAAAAAATGTATATCCCTTCCTCACAGTACTCCCTTCCTTATCGAGTGAGTCGATCCTACACCGAAAGGTAGCTATGATGTATAACGGGGTTCACCCGAGTAAAAGTGTAATAATAAAATAATAAGAAAATAATAAGAAAATATTTAAATAATAAAAATAAATCAATTATATGGCATAGGGAAGTGGCGACCCCATCGCCCGAGAGCTCTGGCTCTTGCAATCAGTCACGTTGCATTGGGCTAACTCCCCAGTGCAACGAATTATGCGGTTACGTCAACAGTATCGTGCAATATCATCCACAATAGGCTTCTCTCGGATGAAGGCAATGGTTCAGTTGGGAGTGGTAATAGGACCAAACTGAGGATACAACCAGGTAATCGCCCCGGAAAATCGCAAGAACATCGTTTTAAATGGTCGGATCTACTCAGGAAGGACATTCTTTCCTGTTGGCAAGAAAGCTTACCAGCGCGAAGAGGATACATGCAAAGGCTGCATGAACATTGGGTTACTATGCACCCGGAATATGCTCATAATACGGCCTCCCTGCTTAGCAAAAATAGATGTGATGATACTTCAGTGCGCCTGAGCAAGACTCGCTAGCGAATTGCACACCTTCAGTTTGAAACTAAAACGGCTAGATGGCATGCATCAAATGTTCAATGGGTGATTAGCTACATAACATTAAACAAGAAGTTCACTCCAAAAGATAGGGCACTTGCTCGAAACTTACAGAATGCAAATCACACGCTGAATAAATGTAAACTGTTGACCACCAAGCAGCACAGTACGCAAAAAATTAAAGCTCTTTAAACTGCCACAGATCGCCTTTTAAGGCGAGTAAAGTGGATTCAGGAAAATTCCACAAATTCTACTCAACCTTCTCGCCTTCTTCATAAAACATCATGTGCTGTTAAAAATCGGCCTAGTCGAGAAAAGATTCATGTATTCTGGGAACAAGTATGTGAAGATACTCCTAAGCTAGATGAAGACAACTCAGATATCTCACTGTTTCGTAACTTTTGCCAGAGACAACTGTTTTAACGTCCAAAAGAGGAGTGTCAAATAATTACTGCTGATGAAGCAAAGAAAGTTATCGCTGGAACTACAAACATTTCCGCGCCAGGGCCAGATAAAATCAACAACTTTTAGTGGAAAAAGTTCACTTCGACGCACTAACATCTAGCTTGTATATTTATTAATTTCTTAAACTGATAACAACCCATCCCGTAGTGGTTAGTTGAAGAACGCACGGTACTGATCGCTTACTGGAGATTTGTCAAATCCAAAGAACAACCGGCCCATAGCTTGTTTAAACACCAGCTACAAGCTTTTCACTGGCATCCTCAAAGAGAGGATATTAATATTTATCTAGCGGATATTTAACAACGCGGATGCAAGAGAAGACTGGCTAGTTGAAAAGAGAGAACCTGTTAATAGACAGGTGTATCGACGCAATATGTCCATAACTTGGATTGACTACCGAAAGGCATTCAATAACACGAACCATGAGCTACATATTAAGCAGTTTTTGTGCCAGCAAGTGATCGAGATCCACCAAGGAAGATCAGGTTCTATATGAATGTCAGCAAAGTAAGGTGCAAATTGGGTCGATTAACTCAATATAAAAAAAGAAATAGAAGCAGGAAGCTGATAAACCATGTTACTAAAATCATCCATCCTCGGCACATCGAGACATTAGACACCAGTAGTATTGGATGAGATTATAGACTGCCAATGACAGAGACTTGATGTTCTTACTGCAAGACTGCGTCGATACAAGAAAAGTAGTGCACGAAGGCAATAAAATCGAAACTTTCAGACAGGTGAAAGAAGTTTCTATCGTGAACTGAAAGTAAAGCCCAATAACCAGCAAGACACTGAAGTTCCTCAATAGGAAGCTATGACTAACTACTGGTCGGGTGTTTAAGGAAAAATGAACAGATACAATTTGGACACTGCGTGGTTCGAACTGGAAGAAGCAAAGGCAAGCAATAGCCCTGAAATGCAACTGACAAACATCACAGCTTTAAATGTTTAAGCGGTCTTGGAAAGGGCAAATTATTGGAAAACTCCAGGTCCGGGAATGATGCACAACTTCTGGTACAAGTACCTGACGAGTGTGCACC
Source organism: Belonocnema kinseyi (assembly GCF_010883055.1). NCBI lineage: Eukaryota > Metazoa > Arthropoda > Insecta > Hymenoptera > Cynipidae > Belonocnema > Belonocnema kinseyi. The sequence goes on along the minus strand of NC_046662.1, from coordinate 86,511,428 downwards.
TTGCGTTGGTAGGGTGTTTTCAGAAGATCATTGAACACCCAAATCTGATGCCAGGCTTCATGGTTCAGAGTACTACTATACGTATATGTTACCAAAAAACCAGACGTTTAAAATCTATCTGACTTTCGACCGATAGCCTGTCTTCCAACAATCTAAGGGTAATCAGAATACGAAAGTTAAGGCAAGCTTCACGACTGCCTTCACTACGAAACTCTATTGATTATGAAGAGTTTTCTCAACTCGGCAAACAAAATCAAGGTAATCAACACATATGCGATCCCTACCCTCACCTACTCCTTCGGGCTCATAAAATGGTCTAACACCGACCTTGAAAAGTTAAACATAATTGTTCGCATAGAAATGACGAAACACCGAATGCACCATAGAAATTTAGCGATTGAAAGGGTAGTTCTACCACGATATTTAGGGGGTAGGTATGTTGTAGATGTCAAAAAATTGTGTGAGTCACAAGTTATACAGCTGCGGGACTATTTTAACAGCAAACGAAATGTTGCGCTTTACATTAGCATCTGTGAAGCGGATCTTCACTATATGCCCTTAAATTTTTCCTTAAATGGGGCCTTAAATATTAGGGCAGAAACCATAGAGGAATTATAAATACAATGGAGGCAGAAAGCTATCCATGGCGAGCACTCCAAAACGTTAGATCAAAACGAAGTGGATAGTGAGGCATACAATATTTCCTTAAGAAAGGGTGTTCTGTATCCAGAGACGGAAGGATTCGTTTTTCGACGGGTATAATTCAAGAAGACTCCTTCAGTGCATTATGGTTCTGTTTAGCGTTGAACCCATTGAACAAAACACTAAACAGCATGTCTCATGGTGTCAGAATTCATGATAATGAGGATGGTCATCAAGTGACCCATATTCTGTACATGGATAATTTGAAGCTGTACGCTCGTACAGCCCAGCAACTGCAGTAGGTGATCAATGTCTCAAAGCAATTTTCCAATAATATCCTCATGACGTTTGGAATAGACAAATGCAAAACACACTGATAAAACTATATCGAATTAATTACAATATATACCGTAATTCCTGCGCTACATATTGTAATTATCGCATTATAATAGCGCAAAATCGTGATATCGTACATTGCAAGTTTTTACAGTATACACTGCATAATTATGCAATCTGTGAAGTAAGAATTTGAGTTTATAACGCTATGACATTGTATTTTTTCTTTTGTGATATCACGAGGGTTCAAGTAGTGAGCAAGCGATCACAGAAAAAATTAAAGATAAAGCTTACATCGATTCCAGGTAAAAGATTCACCGGAACAAAAATGAACCTTGCCAGATAAACTTTACATGAATCGAAGATAATTTCCGATTTTTAACTTTGCCTGGATAATCTTTCGTCTTATCGCTCCATTTTTATTCGACGTGTAGTGACAATTACGATGGACATCGACGAGTTCAGAGTTATTTGCCTACCCTCAGTGAAATTTTCGCCGAAATGTTTCATTACCCACCCTGCCGCTCTTACCTGCAGCAAATTTTTACTTTTTTTTGTGATTATTTTAAATCTGGTGTCCCGATTTATAGCTCGAATTCACTCATATTTTTTTTCCATTGCTGCTAAGGACGCCCTAGCAGACGACGACAATCAAATTTAGGTTCATTTTCTTCTGTGATATTAGTGCATCATAATATCGTACAAAGCTCCGGGGTTAGAGAAAGAGTTTGAAAATGACAACGAGGTAATGTCTTCAGGTGATTTATATAAATATCTGGGTATTCTTGAATCGAAGGGGTTATTCAGCATACAATAGTTAAGACAAGCCTAATGACTGCCTTCACTACGCGACTCAGATCGATTATGAACAATTTTCTCAACTCGGCAAACAAAATCAGGGCAATCAACACATATGCCATCCCTGTCCTCACGTACTTTTTCGGACTCATCAAATGGTCTAACACCGACCTTGAACAGGTAAACAGAATCGCACGCGTAGAAATGACGAAGAACCAAATGCACAACAAAAATTTAGCAATTAAAAGGGTAGTTTCGCCACGACATATAGGGAGTAGGGGATTTATAGATGTCAAAAAAGCACCAGAAATTATCGCAAACACGTGTTACATCAGAACGTGGTTGACCGGTGCCGATTATGTGGAAATACCAACGAATCTATCGAGCACAACATTGATGACTGTCACGTGATGGCTCAGAGAGTATATACGCACAGACAAAATGATATAGCTGGAATTATACATCATCAGCTCGCCCTAAACCTAGCACTTTTAAAATAATATATGCCTTTCTATAGATACATTCCAGTTCCCGTTTTAGAAGGCGAAAATTACATTTTATATTGGGATGTTACTATCCAAACGGATCATTAAATCCGGGCTAATCGACCTGATATCGTGATGCGTGAAAAAAGGTGGAAGAGTCTACGAGGGTAGTTCAATAAGTCCTTAGAATGAAGTATAAAAACAATTTTTTCTGGGTAAATTTTTTTTTATTTTTCAACATAATCTCCTTGGAGCTCTATAC
>NC_046662.1:86494253-86508805 GCF_010883055.1 Belonocnema kinseyi | reverse complement strand
ATCTAGTCGGGAGTGGTGCTGACTGAAAACAGATGATTTGGAGCGATTCGCGCGCCATCTGTTGGTCATTCTAAGGACTTATTGAACTACCCTCGTATATCACCGACATTACTCGTTCACTTAATCAAAATTTTCAGTAAACCTGTACAACCAAGATCCACAAGTATAGCAAGTTAAGGCATGAAGGAAGAACGATATGGAGGAATGTTAATCATGCATCTATTTATTCCATATTTACTTCGGCACGGAAGGCAGTTTTATTAAACACCTGTCGCCTGTCGCATTGTGAGAAACCTTCTTGACCATCAGAAAGCGAGCGACTAAAAGCTCGTGGAGTGGTAGATGTTAGCTCCAGGAAAGCATCAAGAAGTGACTCTTGTCACTTCCAACGCTCGCGGCCGCTCGTGATTGTATGCCTACAACATCATCGCAGGAGGTTTCGCGCATCGCATTAAATTGGCTTATAACATTCTGATCTCATGAGTCACTTTACTTGGTCCGTGGCTGTGATGTATAACCAGGTTCGCATGAGTAAAAGTTTAACAAAATATAAAGTTCAATTGGTATAGTAAATATAGTAAATAATTATTATATAAATATTAAAGTATTTTTAATATTATAGTATCTTGTAGGAGCGAGGAAGTACTCGGTGTAGACTTATCCCAGCGCGTTAATTTTGTAAAAACTTAATTTTCCACAAGCATCAGAAAAAAATGCTTACCTCCCGAAAAACATTTTATGTCGTAAAATATGCTGTGTCATTTAGAATGCCACGAAACTCGGTCGATACAGATAGGGCCGTAGGATCCACTTTTATTAAAAAAAAAAACAAGTTCACACGTATTACATTATTTCTTTTTTAAAAGTGTCGGCTTAACCCCACTCTCTCCTAACTGAAATTTAGAAATTTACGAAATTAGGTTGCTGAAAACGAAATACTGTAACTTTTATAGCAAATTGACGAAATTTCTATTTACATTCAGAAACTGCATTTGAAAATTAGAAATGAAGATTAAAAATTCAAACGTGTGTAAGAGCCATTTTTTTAAATCCGGGTTTTTATCAATATTTTATCTACAATCAAAGGCCCTTGTTTTGGCCCTAAAAGCACTACAACATTCAAAATAGTTTTCGCCTCAGAAATTTTTGAAAGACGCGTTTTAGTGAGTCGAGGCAGATTAGAAATTCAAAACTGTATAAGAGCCGATGGAACCTTATGAAAGTTCCATGTTTGAACAGTAACTTCCGAGGTTCTCTGGTGTGTACGTTTCATATAATAAACATAAGTGTGATTGAATTTTGTCTAAGGCTAGTGCTAATTGGAATTTGGTAGACTAATCGATATAAAAACATTCGCCTCAGTAATAAATGTTGTTAATTGTCAAGGTAAGGATGGTCTCTAAACATTATACGCTCGATAAACCTTTTAAACTTTAAAAAGATAAAATTGTCTTGTATATCCGAATAGTTTATTCTTTTCTGAACATTATGATACCAAAATTATTATTATAGTCGCTGAAACATCGGAATACTATGTTCAATAGGACATTAATTTTATTAAATATTTTTTTCCATAATGCATCATGCTGTGAATAATCAAATATTCATAAAAATTTTTTCAATAAGTCGAAAAGTAGTTTTTTTCCTTACATTTTTATACATTTTAGTACATACGTTTTAAAGTTCCATGGTATGTGTTCGATGTAACGCGATCGTTATTGGTTCTTACACCGTTTTGAATTTCCAGACCCCTTGACTTGTACGTGTTGATATTTGAAAAAGTTCTATCTTTCTTAATTTTTATCGGAAGTGCTTAAAATTTCGAGACGTCATATATTTTATGATAATCTACTAATAATAATTAAAAAATTAATAAAATATTTAAAAATGTTAAAATGCAAACGTGTTTCCTCCGGCTCAGAAAATTTGGAAAATGGCTCTTATACACTTTTGAATTTCTACCCTGCAAATAGTTTCTAGGATTCCTAAATGGATAAAATGGCAGGTGCCTATGTATACATCGTTGTCATTGACACAGTTTGCATTGCATAATAAGGATTGTGATATTTGATTGAAATTGATCAATTTATATTTATATAAAGAAAGATTTTAAGAATTTGGTTCATCGCGAAACATTTAATCGTTGTGATCCTGCAATGGACAAGGTTAAATAACATTATATGGTGATATGAAAAATAAGTATATAACTTACCAGTTTTAAATCTTGTATGCTTACGCATCACAGAACTGGTAACAAACTTTCACTTAAATGTAGCAGTTTTTATATTCCAATAATCTTGCTGTGGCTCAAAGAAATTAATTCAAAGATTTACGAATTTTGTATTGTTCTTTGAGCCTTCAGGTTATATTTACACTATATGTGAGCAAAGTTGATATGTAATTTAATACGTATTTTTCTAGGTTATATAATATACTCAATGAATCAATTCTATTCAGATCAACTTCAGAATACAGACTAAATATTTTATATTAAGATTAATGAATCGATACAATTTTTTATTCTCATTGAAAGGTTTAGTTAGATTAACTGAAAACTACTAAATTGTAAAAGAATTTTCTCGAAAAAAAACTGAAGCTTTATGAAGTTACTATTGCTAAATTCATGTTCCTGTTAGGAAAAATTCAGAAAAAGTTTCTGCATAAAGCTTTGCTGACGCGTATCTTAAAATTCCTACAGCGTGCGGTTATAGTTGTTTTTTAAATTTAATTTTGTTACGTTCGATATAAGGATGACTTTCCTACATCAAAAAGTAAGAAAAGTTAACAACTTTTTCCCAAAATAAAAGCTTTTTGGGGGGTGTGCTCTCAAATCAAAGAAAATTTTTCATTTAAGCACGCTACTGTTGATAATTGACATCTCGTTATGTTGTACGTGAAAACAATTAAATTACACACAAACAAATTTGAACTCGAATTAACTCTCTCTCTGCGTTTCGCTTTTACCTTTTCAACTCGACCTTGTTGAGGTAAAAAGTAAAATAACAAGTTAACGTAGGTTTCTGATTTGTGGTGGTAGAATCATTCTCGATTCAGGTTACGTTACGTTAAAAGCACCGGGTGCAGTGATTGCCGCTTCCGCAACCACCCTTAACCACCCTTCTTTGGCTTATACGCTGCGGAGGTATTGACTAAAATATTTTCCCAAGCAAACGGGATATAACAAATTTTATTACAGTTATTTACTAGAGTGCTCCATTTCCCAGATAAAAAGTGCATCCAATTCATGCAAATTTATTTTCTGCTTGTTGCTTCTGATCTTAAAAGGTACATATGTAATATTCATGGTATATAATAACCTTCAGAAAATTTAATGCTTTACTTACTCTTACTATTCTACATCTATTAAGCTTCAGGAAATCAAGTGAAGTATCAACAGCGTTTCAGCAACTTCCCCAATAACTTGGTGATAAATTGCATCAGAGACGATATTGAGGAAAAGGATGAGCGTCAATAGATTCGCTGCGATTTCAAAGATAAGGCGTCAGGGGGAACGGGTGGGCTTCGTTGAAGGGAATGAGTAGAGGCGACGTAGGAAAGAGAAGAAGTAGAAGGGGGTCGAAGGGGTTCTAGGAGGGGTGAGTTGCTGCAATTTCCGCGGCTCGTGATTGGGGCAGCCTCCTCAGGGAGCAAAAACTCCATCTACAAATGAACAGCCGTGACAAGAGCCATAATTTCTCGGGGCTGAGCCGCAGCCACCGACTATACTGGCAGCTAGCTTTTGATACGAGTATAGGTTTACGTGTAAATATATGCTTTTCTTCCTCATGCATGCACCAGTCTAACCAAGAAGAGGTTTCACTGCAATGAGTTGGTCTTCGCTTCTTTCGTATACATTCGGATCTTCGAAACAAGGATTTTCAAAACTGTGCGGCTTAAGAACGAGAACAAACTTTCTGGTAATTTGCTGTGTTTTTGAATTTTTACACGGTTATTCATATTTTCAAATTAAAACCCTCATGATTAAAAAATTTATAATTTGACTTATTCAATACAGAATCTTCAAATTAACGATTCTAATGTGGAACAATGACGAATTTTGCGCGTTTGAAATGCAAAATAAAGCATTAAAAATCGGAAGATTTCAAACTCGAACGTTTAATATTGTACAGAAACAAATCTTTCTAAATTACACAATATATAAATGGAACACACTGAAAATGTTATAATTTGCTTCTAGAATGTACAGATCCAACGATTGTTTGGTACTAACAATTAAAACATTATATACAAGTACGACCTTACTTGTTAATAGCTCTCATTGAGAAACCATGAAAATAAAAATAAATTAAAAATTATTTAAGCTGTTATGATTAAATGTAACAGGTTCTAAAATTTTTTAAGCAAATAATATGATTTTTAGACAAAATGGTGCCAACAAATTAGCGTTTAATCATTCTTATAGGTGTTTATAAATAATTTATTTAATATATTTTTATTCTTAAATACAAAATTATTTAAAAGATTAAGAATATTTTAATTAAGTCCCCATATCAATCAAACAATTATTTTATTTATTTGAAACCCTTTTTTTCAGTAAGTGATTAGGCATTTTTCGCGTAGATGATACAAGAAAGTAATAAATAGTCAAATCTTCGTTTTATCACTGGTAACCAAACCGTCAGAAGGTTTATTGAGACCCTAGACTGCATTGAAGTTCCCAATAAAATCAGAGATAAGTACACTGTGAAAATGATCAGAATGATTAAAGATACATTTAAAATAAGCACTGACTAGTATTATGACATTTTTCGTCAAGTTAGCGGTAGATAGTTCTATTAAAAGACACAAAATGGTATTTTACATTTTATCTCATTTTTAAAAATAATTTACTTAAACGAATATTCTAATGAATCAATTTCATATTTGCGCATTAACCTTGTTGTTTCCAAATTTGTCTCAAACTTTATAAATTTTAAATACAAAACAATTTTTCTTACAAACAAATTTTACACTGGAGTGTTTGTTTAAGTTAATTGTTTAGGACGATTTTAAACATAATTTTGATGTTTTTAAATATAATTTCTATGTTTTTTAATCTGTCTTGATTCATTCTGATCAACAGTGATTTTATTTACATCGTTTGTTTAGTGATAAAAAAATTGTATTCTTAAAATGGGCAATATTGGGACTTGGTCCCAGCCGTAAACATTCGGCATGCGATCGTGCGCCTAAATTACAAAATTCGTTGAAAATCTAAAAGTTGAAAATATCCAAAAACTATGGGAACATGCATTTTATAGGTTAGAGAATCCGAAGAGCCATTCTCTGAAACAACAACTTGAGTCGGCTTAAGTTGTTTTTGAAGAAAACGGCTCATTTGCAATCATTGTTGCTCCGACCAATTTGACAAAAATAAGTAGCACAGAGAACTTTTATTTTCCAATCCCTTCTAAAAGTTGACATTTTGATGCCTATAGATTTATAGAGCAGGCGCACGGAGAAAAATAGATTTCAAGAACATTGTAGTTGTTACAATGTCACATGGTAAAAAGAAGGACCTACTATTTGAAAATGTGAAATGCACATGAAAATTGATAGAAAATATCATCTGCACAGTGAAAATTACTTTTCAAACAACGAAAGTCCCTATTCTCACATAGTAAATATAATTATTTGAAAACATGGTAGAAGACTCTATGCAGAATTGAATTCATAACAAGAAATTTTTTATTTTTTTCCGTATAAGAACTTACTTTTCTCTATTAGTACCAAGTTATTTTTATTAGATAGATGTAGTAGAACGTATTATTCGCATTGGACGTAAAGTCTCTGAAAAAATAGCAGTAGAAACCGAGAAAAAATGTCAGAAAAATCATTTACATGGGAAGTTATTCCCGTAAACGCAGGTAACAAGTATAATGTTACATAGTATAATTTTCCTTTTATAAGCTTATTGCTTTGCCTATTCGACATGGTACTTTTCTCCTTTCGCATGGTGAAATAATCCCACAGGAGCAGGTACTTTTCCCTATATATCTCGGGCGTTAGAACCTTTTTCACATAGTACGTTTTAATGTAAATCGTAGCCTAATTGACATATTGTCCAAATACAAGCTGCCGTTTCTTTTAAGGAATCCAACTCCATTTCAAGTGGTACAATCTGCCTTATGGCCTAAGAGATAATATAACTGTTCTCATGGTATTCTCCACAAATCTGTCATGTTCATGCCACTAGAATATGAGTTGATTGTATCCTGGTTATTCAGTAAAGAAATTTTTTCTAATGCTCTGCCACGCCATATATCCAAAGCAACGCTTCAGTTGGCATCTATCTTTAGTGAAGTGTTTGTCTTGTTGTTTGTATCATTTTTTCAAATAACGACTTTGTGAAAATAAGATGTGTGACAAAAAATTGGATCTGCTTATATAGTGAATGTGACTGACACGCAAGTGAGAATTTTGAGGTAAGTGTAATAAATTATTGAAACTTTATAGAAATTATGGTGTAACAAACTCTATGCTTTAATACGGTACATAACACACACTCTCTCTCTCTCTCTCTCTCTCTCTCTCTCTCTCTCTCTCTCTCTCTAACCAGACGATTTACGACACTTTACCGACTATGCTTAGGCTGCTTTGTTTTATTCAGAGTTTAGGTTTATGTTAGCGGACCGTCAAAGATACTTGCTCTTTCATCCCTTTTAAACCACGAATCATTTTCATCATGCTTACCTAGTGAAGAAATGGGAACGTCACAGTGACCAAGTGGTTGAAGTACAACGATCCGCACATAAAGCCACTTTCTGTGATTATGATACCGTCAAAGAATGGAACTACATTTTACAAGGTCTATTACGTTATTGTGCAAGAAGTTTACCAAGCTTTCGTAAATAAAAAAAAATCGATGATGCTTACTTTGACGAACACTTTCAAGCCTTCAAAATATTGGATGAAGGTGAGAGTACATGGAAGTGTCTCGTCTCGAGTCAATTTTCTAAATGGACAGTGATCCATATTTCAAGAATTTGTAACGATCAATTCAATTGATTTGAAAATTAATGTATTTAACGCAATATTTAAGAAGTTATTTATTAAGATAAACAATTTTGTAAACTCACATTTCTTTGATTCACAGCAACGTATACGTTTATATATGATGAATTGGCGTTAGAAAATAATAATTTATGATTAGATATGATTAATAATTTATGATTAAGTAACTAAAAGTACGTACAAGTTAGTGTTCATTTCTCCATTCTATAAAGTCAAAAGTACCATGTAGTTTAGTTCATTCCAGTTTTTCACATAGTTGAACGTTCAATGTATCCCGGTACCTGACAGGCTCAACTCTACTAATAAGTTCTACCAAAAGTACCATTTAGCACAGGAGAGGTTGCTGAAATCGAACGTTTGTTTCACTGTTCGGCCAACTCAAAAGTACCATATGACCCACTAAGCCTAGATACCTACCCAGTGGGCACACAAGTCCTAAACTTTTCCTATATACGTCTTTCGGCGGACGTCTTAAGGACGTCTTAAGGACGTCCTGAGGACCTTTTCAAGACATGAAAAGATCCAAAGGATGTTTTAAAGACGTTAAATCATATGACATAGAGTTACATTCTAAGGACGTCTTTAGGACTTCCCGGTGCCCACTGGGTAGCAGCATCGGATGTACCTTTTGCCCATTTAAAAGTACCATGTAATACGGGAATATTTCATTAGAAAGATGGTACGATTTTCTAACAATCCTGTTATTACCACATGGATGGAATAGAAGTTCTACCTTTTTGGGAGATAGTGTCAAAAATATTTCCGACACACAGTAAAACTAATTGAAAATATCTATGTGTCTTAAAACTACCATTCTATAAGTATTGTTCACATTAACAAAACAATTATTTAATAATTTAATTATTTCTAACAAGCAGTCTTTCGTCGGCTTTGTCCCTTACAGGAGGTCAAAGCCGACTGCAGTTTTTTATGAAAATCAAAACATCTAAAGATAGGAAAATATAATGTTTTGCTTCTGTGTTTATGCAGAGGTACTAGAAAAATTAACTTTAAACATATCCCGCAAGTAGAATAAGTTATTTGATATGAATAGTTTCTTCCATGTAGCCCACAAGATAAGTGGCTGCTCTACATTGTCGATCATTTATCGACGAAAGTTGTAACACGTGTATCACCTAAGCACTTGTAAACTATTATTTTCGTCGTCCCTGCCACCCTGGCGAGGCCTCAATTATTTACGAGATTTAATATGTTTTTGACTTTAATTATGTCTAATTATTACAATAACATTGTGTGATATTGTTTTATCTGGCAAAATTTTAGATTTGTATCTGTAAGAATTGTCATTAAAGTTGAAAACTTAATATTTCTGTAGGCAAATCTTGCATTCTTTCATGGTAAAAACTGTCTTCTGTATCATTTTTCTTTTACAACGTCAATTTTCAAGATTTTAGCAAGTAACACTATCTCTATAACAAAATAGGTTCATTTAATCCAAAGTAGAACTAAAATTGTTAAAAAATAGTGATGATATAAGAAAAGCCAACTATGCCCCTCTGGTTGGCTCTGCCCCCTCCTTACCCAACAAAAAAGGGAATCGTTTACATCAATTCTTTAGAGAAAAAATTGTTTATAAGAATATACTTCCGTATCATATTAATAGTCTTATTGTTTCGAGTTTGCCTTTTTAGAGTAAATTCAAGTTTTCTAAGCATAATTATGATATGTGTTGTCTGTAACTTCATAAGGGAAGAAGGGCGTGCAAAGTGAGGAAAAACACAGGGTGGACCCATCACGATGCAATAACGAAGACATCAGCTGATGACACATTTTAATATCCTAAAAACTAGGCAGACTGACAGGCGAACTCTCTTATTTTCTGCCTCGCTCTTTTCTTCTTTATATCCTAAGTCCTCTCTCTCTTGCGCGATTGCGCATCGCAACAAAAGACCGCGCGTCATGCATTATCTTCTGGATTTCCTGCTTTCGTCGAAGGCTGTGAAGAGAAAAAGAAAAGGCAGGGTTGCTAGGCTGACGGAAAACGGAACAACAGAGAAGTGGGTGCGGAAGGGCGGTCGCAGCATCCAAGTCCCCAGGTGCCAGGCGAGAGATGATTAAGCTCGCATTTTAATCAAAGGATCGGAGTGAAAAGTCTTGTTGAGCCGAGAGGCGATAGGATTGCCTGCTTGATAAATCAAATCGGTTTTGCCACCGATGGTGCGCCAGTAATAATATATTTTTTGTCATTTTTATCCGTCGCAATCGCGTTTTTCCATTTCATATTCGATTTGGTGTGGCTCTTGGATTAAATTATTTTTCAAACCTCTCTCTTTTTTACTGCTTTGTATCAAAGTGCTTCAACATTTCATTTTTTCCGTAGAAAATTAAAAAACGTCATTTAATTACGAAATATAATATATTTTTCACTTAAAATATTAACAATATTCAAAAACAATACTCCAAAATATTTTAAAAATTACAAAATCTTGTAAAGAACTGGCTACGTCTAGTCTAGTTGTCCCAAAAAATTCGGGAAGCTAGAAAAGGGGATGGAATAGTCGTTTCGAAAGTTCGAGACGACTAGCCAAGCCTCTGAAAAATATTTGTCTCCTCATCCCGAATTTCGAGACGAGAAAATTCCCAAAGAATTACAAGATGTTTATGGAATTGAAAAACATTTCCTAATGGTTTTTCTGAATTTCATGAGATCTCAACAAATTTCGAAAGATTTGAAAGGTTTACAAAATGTTAAAGGGATTTCAAAAGAATATGTTCAATATCCATCGAAATTAAAGGACTTAAAATAATTCTCACATGAATAAAAACATTAAATAAGTAAAACAGACAATAATATAATTTACATAATGCTGTAAATAGTATATTGTGTTAAAAGTACGGAAAGTTAGCAGTTCCGTACGGGTGTAAAGCTTTCTGTACGAGCTACAAGCGAATCGAAAGCGAGCCGAAGCCGAGACTAAAACGACTTAAGGATGAGCTTAGGGCAAGCACTTGAAACCTCACAAGAGATGCAACTACCTATTTCAAGAAATCTTTGAATATCAGAAATTACAATGAATTTCCGAAAATTTAAGGTATGCAAAGCTTTTGTGTCGAAATCCAAAAGTTTCCAAAATTTCCGGAAATGTAGAAAGAATGGACAAATTACCGAAAATTTTAGATTTCCAAAAGTTTCCAAAAATTCTGGAAATTTATGGAACTGCTTGTTACCATGGTATTGGAATTAGTCACTTCCCGCTCGCTATAAATGCCTTTAGAAAGGGGACAACAACCACCACCCACCCAGCCAAAAAAATTCTTACGTAATTCATGGACTAACGGACATTTTCAAAATCCATCGTTATTTTTGGAAATCTATCACCTGATCCATATTTCATCTCTGAAGTAAAGTATATATTGTTGTAGTGTCACCCTGGCGAAATCTTTCGGCAGTAAAGAAGCAAGAGATGAGAAAGGTGAGGGTGAACGACGGAGAAGAAATGGGCGAAGCTGGTCCTTAAATCTGAAAAATTAAATTATATCGTCGTAAAACGCGTTGCTTGGAGGGTTTAGTGTCTCGCGGGTGGTACCCGTTGTGGATGGTTGGGACCTTTGAATAAAAACAGCATTAGTCTGTGAATAATGTATGGATCATGGCGGCTTCATGTACTTTGGGCTACGCTTGACTCTTGCGCTGCCTTCACACCTATGTACTTGCGCTTGTGCCGACAAGAAAGTCGTGCAAGCTTGCTAACAGAGCTTTAGGAGGATGCTGGGACTCGTAAACCTTGTTGCTCGCACTGGAACGCGTTATAATAATTCAGTTCATAAAATTCGTTTTCATATTGTGCAGTTATTTGCTTTCCCATTAGTGTCAAGACTTTGGATCAGAATTTATAAGAAAAAAGGGGTGATAATATTTATCCTTTGAATAGCCCAAAACCCAGAAGCTTAGAATTCTTTGCCCCTTCTTCCTTATTTTGATAGGTTAAAAAAAATTTATTAGTTTTTAACATTTTTATGTAACTTAATATTCAGAAGTACCATCCACCTCCTGTAGTTTTCAATAATAATAGCATGGGTGAAAGTATGCGCATGTATATTCCCCAAATTATATTTTCCCTAATATTTATTTGATCTACAATCATTTTACCGAATAGCAATTTTCTAGAATATTATTTATCCCAATTGTCAATTTACATCATTTTTCTTTTTCCTAATTACTTTTTGTTAAATTTGTTACTTTGTCGCATTACTATTTGTCATAATTGTTAATTAACAAATTTTAATTTGGTAGAATTATTACAATCCCAATCATCAGATTGACACACACCATTTTAGGAGGAATGAAATTTATGTGACACGTCGTTTCATTTAAATTAATTTTAACTTATGTGCTTATTCGGAAAAATGTAAATTATGTCACATAGTAATTTGGAAATATGAAAATGATGTTAAATTGTCATACGGAATTATAAAAAAGATGTCCAGTTATAATAACTAAAAAAGAATTCTCAAAAATGATGATTCAGCAAAATGAAAATTATAGCGAAATGTTATTCGGAAAAATAAAAATGTCTTCAAATTGTTATTCGATCATATGACGTTAGGTAAAATAAAAATTGGGGAAAATAAAATTTGGGGAATACACATGTGTCTCAAAAAAAAAACATTTGTCTAAGTTTTGTCCTAAACTTGAAAATGTATAATAAAGTATAGGCAAGTGCAAAACGGAATTTGCGGAATTTTTCTCTTCGTTTTTACTATTCTCCCCTTTTTTCATAGACCCTTATTAATAAATAAAGTACAAGATTTTATTTATTTCTTAATTAAATTTAAATTATAGAATTAATTTTTGTTGGTCTAAATAATTTTCTTTTCATAGAATATCACGAATTACTAATTGTATCTTATAACTCCTATGAGCTATTTAAGGAATTTAAGTAATGTATATTTTTGTTTTAATTATTTTTTAAACTGTAAATGCTAATCGTTTGTAAAGGAAATATTGGTTTGAAAAATTCAGTAACCCATAATATCGCGAATTAATGTAATTTCCGAACTTTATGGCCCAGTCAATAAATGCGAACAGTGATCACCTACTTATAAATATTTTAAATACTTACAATTTATGTAGCTTATTCCAATGAAAAGTCTGTATACGCAAGTTTAAGTCGAGCGATCAAATACTTTTTGAGCCATGAGACGGGCAATTTAAAAAAATGTAAAACCGACAAAAACATGTTTAAAGATTAACATGGTAACCATTGTCTTACGGGTTTCAAACGTTACTCGTCCATTCCGGGAGCATACATTAAGTCTGCTTCTTCTTCTTCTTCTTCTTCTTCTTCGTGGAGCTGGTTTATTTACGAAATCATATATTTTCGGTATTTGCTGATTAACTGCGATTTTCTTCACTTGCGCGTTGCTAGACCTTGTGTAGGTTGTATTACGACTCGACCGGCTGTGCGCTGTTTCGGAGATAAGCAGATCAACTACCCGGGTGGAAATTTAAGTCGGGGGCTGGCCAGTCTACGGCTGGAGAGCCCGGCTTTATGTCGGGAGCTGGCCGGGGTTTCTGGTCGGAATCCGACCAGCATCGTCACGCTGCGCTGGCCAGCGTCCGACCATGGAGCATGGCCGGGAGCTGGCCGAGAGCTAGCCGGGAATTTCGACCGTTGCCCGGAAAAGATTAATTGCTACTTTACTAGATTTAAATAATTCGTGTTTCAATTGTATGAAGAGCATCTGTCACTGAGTTAGAGGATCAATTTGATTCTTTTTTACCGCAGAATTGAAGAATATTAATATATTAAATTCCACATGCTCAGCACACAGGCAACATTAACTATTTTCACGTAGTCTTTGAGACAAAAAAGATTTTAAAAATAAATATTAAACGATTGCGAGTATTTCGACTTTAAATATTAATAGTCCTGTTTAGAGTAAATACATATATTACATTTATAAACATTATATTACAAATAAAATTTCTAACGCTACGGGGTATCGAACCTACTTATATCTATACCTAAATCTAACGCCTAGCAGTCGGGAATGCTAACCACTGCGTTAAACCGACAAGTCGAAACTCGTTGAAAAAGCCATCCTGATAAGCTACAGTTCAGAAAAGTTAAAGAACCAACTTTTAAGTACTCTTTTTCTAATTATTGATTATTATGCAGCGTTAGGTAAATATAAAATACACGAACTTTTAACAGGAATATCAGTAAAATACTTTTCAAATATATAATTTAAATCGTTTACAATTTTTCTTCGCGTGATATTTTGCTTTTTCCCGTTTTAGACTATTTTACAACTTTTCACAATGACAGGAAATGTAATTTTTTATGAACATTTAAAATTTTCAATAACGGGACTCCGAAATTCAATCGTGAACGTTGAAAATTTCTTACTGATAAAAGTTTTTTGACTTCGTGTGAGGTTTGGTTTTTAGGTGTTTTATACTATTTTACAACGTTTAAGGTTGATATAAAATGTAATTTTTTCTGGACATTTGCAATTTTTCATAAAGATGGAACTTAGAATTTGTTTCTTAAAGAAAACAGTTCAGATTCCAAAAAATTGTCTTCGAATTTTTTACACAAAATGCATGGTTTGAAAGTCTGAACTCATGAAACCTTAAAATTTGTGGTGCTAAAAAGATACTCACCCAATATATTTTTACGCGTGGAACATCCGTGCGGATATATACATCCATTTTTTGATGAAATCAGAGAAAGTAATTAAGTTATAAACAAAGTTCAACAATTTTATTATTGCCAATCGCTAGAGTAAAAAAAATCGATTTTTTGTATTCGCTACGCTATTATCCCCTTAATAACTTTGAATTTTAATATAACTTTTCAACATGAATTATTTTTATTCGATAAGTGAAAAGTTTCCAAGTATTTTTTAACTAGTTTTTTAATTTTTTAACCCATTGAAGTTTGTTTACACCATTTTTTCCCTTTCAAATCATGAGAAGTTATTATTTTTCTAAACAAATGATCATTTTTCAAAAAAATTTTTAATTTCGTTATGGATAGTTGCTAAACAAAAAAATATTATTATTAAACACACAAGAAAAGATATATATGTGTATTTATGTATGTATGTATGTATATGCACGTGTGTATTTTTGTGTGTGTATACTTGTGCTTTCTAGTCACGACGCCTACAATGAAATTTGTTGTTAATGGTTCTTTTTTTTGTCAAAAATTATACTACCTGGCTCAAAACTGAATCATTTTCTTCAAAATTCGACAATTCTGTCAACATTAATCCTTCTCGTTTAAAAATTCTTTTTATTCGGTGGAAAATTCAATTTTTTTAATTGGGGGTGCTAATGTCTGATTGAAAACTGATCTGTTTTAGTTGCTTGACATTTTCTTCTCAAGTGAAAATCTATCTATATTGTTGAAAATTCATCTGTTTTATCAAAAATACCTGTTTTTGGCTGTGATTCGGATATGAATATTTCTTGAAAATTAGTCTTTTTGGTCTTTTTTTATTCTTTTTCTGGATCTACATTCTATATTTCTCCAATTCTGCACATTTGGAATTGAAATTTTCTTGAC
>NC_046662.1:86483563-86494153 GCF_010883055.1 Belonocnema kinseyi | reverse complement strand
ATAAGTGGGAAATCCCTAATGGACAAAGTAAGTAACGAGATAATTCTAAAAGAATGTGGTGCAGAAGAGACGCTAGTAGACACATGGGAAAGAAATCGGTTATCGGTTAAGATGGTTCGAACATGTTGAGAGAATGCCAAATGAACGACTAACGAAACAAGTGTATCAAGGTAAAGTAAATGGCAGCGTGCCCAGAGGTAGACTGCGAAAAGAATGGTTAGAATATGTGAATGAGACCCTACTTAGAAGAGACATAAGAAGTCACAGAAACACGAGAGCCTGCATGAAAAAATGCATGGACATAAAAGAAGCTAGAGAAGTATGCCAGGACAGGAAAGTATGGCGATAAATAGTTAATAAAAAGAGTGTCAGTAGAGTGAATGACGCCTGAAACAAAGACCTTGGCTATGAATGGACCCAAGTGGGGAACCTTACATAACGACTTCGTGAGGTTCTTCGCTTGGGGTGATTGCTAGAGAGATTGATCAGCAACCTGGGTCGGAGCAGTGATGCAGAACGAACGTGTTATTTACTTAAATAGCACGAGAATTCTGGATCATATTGAAAAATCTCTATCCCTTCCACACACTACTCCTTTCCCCTGTCGAGTGAGTCACGCCTACCCCGAAAGGGAAATGGCTTAATGGTGTAATAATAATTAAAAAATCCTTCGTTAATTGTGTTCAGTGCTCTCATTATTTTCAACCTTTTTCTTATAAATTTGTAAGGTGAGTTTCTCCTCCCACTGATGAGATCTAAAAATTCACATCTACCAAACAAATTATTTGTTTTTTTTACTATAAAATTATATCCTTTCATGAATCAACTAATTTTTTATGGATGAAAGTCCGAAAGCATTGACCTCTGATTTTTTTTTAAAATACATATACTAATATATTTTGGTTGCGCTGATTATGAATATGATCGTCAAAATTGGCATAAGTTTGATTTTCATGGAAAAAATTTGTTTAAATGTATAAGAAAAGATAAGATAAACTTTATTTTTCGGCCTACTGGACTTGAAAAATTGACTTACACCTGCCTCTTAAAAACTAACATCCATCCACAGATTATCTTAAAACTCTTGCGTTTATAGCCTAGTCCTTCTAACTTCGGCTCGCCTCGCACGCATGTGGCTACTTTTACGCTTTGCCTTGCATTACCAACCTCTACCTCCGCGGCTAATACCTAATACTTATCTACTATTTATAATATTTAGAATTTTATTAGACATACTTCCGCTCCTATTTACAATCTTTTCTTCTCCATTCCTCTTTCTCATTTCTTCTCTTCTTCTCCATCTTATTCAACATCCCCTCACCCATGCTACTGCCCTTTTCTCATCCCTTTCATGCAACAATACCTCCATACTTATCCCACTCCTTTCCCTCTCTCCACACTCCTCTGACCAGTGCTCCAACGTTGCATCCCCCTTCCTGTAAAATTCACATAACCTCTTCTCTATAGAAAGCCAGAACCCATTATAATACTTCATGTATCCGCATCTTATCCTCGCTATAAGTTCCAGACTTCCTTGCTCTCCTTTCTCACACAAATATTGCGCTCTCTCCCTTGGCATAATCAACACATAGTTTCTGTTAAACTTTAATTCTCTTATTCTTTTAAGCCTTTCTGCCTTTTCTCTCTCCATGTAATTCTTTTTAACCCTCGCATATACCTTCCTTCCTCGTGCATCCTTCTCACTGCATCTATCTGCAATCCATTTGTTCTAAAATCCTGTTTACTTTCCTCCGCTTGCACAAATTTCTCCTCATATTTACACGCTTGACTTCCCGTTGTAATCTCTAAACTCGTTCTTCCTGACTGCCTACTGACAATATTGTTCAGCATATTCCTTGCCAACCCCAAAGTCTACTTTACATAACTCTCCTGTACCCTATTTACGTTCTGACTTTCCTTCCACCCCCACACCTCCACTTCACAAAACAAGACTCATTACTAGCGAATCGAACAATTTTATGCTCCTTACAAAATCAACTGTGAAAAATCTCTCTCCCACACCTGCCTCATCACCACATTTGCCCTTCTTATTCTCTATTTTATATGCCCATCTACTCCCCTATTCCTCCGAAACAGCAAGGCAAGGTACACAAACTCTTTCACTTCCTGTACCGTCTTTTCCTTGTACTTTACTCTCCTCCCTTATAATCCCTACCTCCTTTCCTGAACACCATAACCTTTGACTTTTCTGCATTTAACTCTAACCTTTTTTTGCCCAAGTATCTTTTAATCTTTTCATTATCTCCTTTAAAGCCTCTTCGCTCTTTGATAGCAGCACTATGTCATCTACATATGCGAGTGACCATATCCTAACTCCTCCTACCCTCTTTGCACCACTCCGGCTGCTAGCTCACTTTCCATATCCGCGATTAAAATCGCGAGAAGCGTTGGGCTAAGCGGACATCCTTGCCTCAATCCCTTTTACATCCAGAAAATCAAAAAATTTCCTTCCCTCCAATCGCCCTATCTTTCGTCACCTCATATACCTGCCTTACTCTCTTGATCAGGCCTCTCTCCACACCCTTCTCTTCTATCGTCTCCCATAAGATCAATTTATTCACCGAAGGGAACGCGCCTTTTCGGTTTACACGAAACGCGTAAACTTTCCCTCTCTTTTCAGCTAATTATCTATCCACGACGTGCTGCAAAACGTAAATATTGTCGATAGTACGCCTTCCCTCCCTAAAGCCGCCTGCGCCTCCGGCAGTTTTCATTTCCTCTCAACATACTTCCGCAGCCCATCTGCCAACACCATTACGTATATTTTATACGTCATATTCATTACCGTATTTCTATGTAATTTTTCTGCCTCCCCCTAACCCTTTTTTATACAGCTTCGTTCTCTACTCCGTCCAGCCCTGCTGCCTTAGACATTTTAAACTTCCTTATCTGCTTCTCCATTTCCTCGTCATTCAGCTCTTGCCCATCTACCTCCCTCTTTTTTTCAATTACCTCATCGCCCTTCAGTGTATCTGTCCCCTGAAATTAAATTTAAAAAAAGCTTTATTCCTTACTTCCTATCTTCTTACTTATCCCAATCCCACGCTTCCTAAACCTATTAATTATCTTCCACACGTTCCCTTATGCCTTCACACTTTTTAACTCCTCTTTCAGCTCTTTTTTCTTTTCCTGCTCTTTCTTCTTACACATCACCCTAAACTCCTTCCTCATTTCCCCCTTTGCGCAGTTTATTCTTTTTACTTCCGGTACTTTATTTTCACTGTTCTCTTCATTATTTTACATTCCCTATCCCACAACGGCTTCACCATTCTTTTCTTCTTTTTTCTAAATAACTTAATTTGCACACAACCTTTCACTTTGTCTTTCACATCTTCCCATATCTCTTTAACCGGCTTCTCCTCATAAACATACCTTTCCTAATTGCTCCTGATACTTCTCTCTTAATGGCTGATGGTCTGATTCAACCCTCCCTTCCACTGAGAATTTTTCTGTCTTCTCCCACCCTTGCATATTTATGATCACATAATCTATCACCGATACCCCCATCTTACTCATATACGTGTATTCTCCGGCTTCGTCCCTTGTAATTCTACCATTCCCTACTGCCTAGCATCTAACCTCCATCCAGTCCCTTAGAATTTTCCCCTCTTTATTTATTATTTTATCCTTCGATTTTCTTTCAAAGCCTTCGCCTTCGCGGTACAGGCTCCTTCCCCCCATTTCTCGCATTGAAGTCCCCACTTAGTACCACTACACCCTCCTTTATGTCTCTCTTCTTGTAAGTCTTCCCCCACTAGCCCTTCCTTTTCTCTTTACTCTGACCGCCTTCTGTAGCTTCCAGAAATCCTCATCTTTCTTCTTTACCGCTGCTACGTTCCAGTAGCACCTTTAACACTCCTCCACCCTGCTTTACTCCCACCCACTACTTACCACAAAACAAATTCACCTGCACTTTCTTCAATACCTCCTTCTTCTTGTGCCATACCCACATTTTCTTATCTACTTTTATTTTCCGGTACTCTTCGCATACCTTTACCGCTCTTCTAGCCTTATTGTTTAGCATTTTCTGCATATCTCTTCCATTCCTCGTGAAATCTTGATCTATGAAAACCTGTTTATCCTTATTCCTAATTTTATTTCGCATTATCCCCAACTTTTGTTACCATTGCCCTTATCCTTTCCCTATCCGCTCTCTCCTCTTTTTCATCACTGCGCTCCCCCATTTTCTCTTCTATCATATTCTCGACCCTCTCTCAAATACCTTTCTTCTCGTCCTCCCCCTGTCAACTACTTCCACTTCCGTCCTGCCTTTCACCTTTCCAAAACCTTTTCCGCCCTTATCTTCTACACCCTAATCTCTTCTTCTAACTGCTTTATTCTATCCTTTTGTTCCTTCATTATCGATACCACCTTCCTCTGCAATCCTTTTTATTTCTCACTCACCTTTTTTACTTCTTTTTCATCTTTCTCGTGCCTTATCCTCAGGTCCTCCCTCATATTTTCCATCTTCTTCATAGACCCTTTTACACCTACGTATCCATTCGCTTTTTTTAAACGAACTCTCTAGCGCTTTCCTTCGGACTCTCTTTGCTGTCTCTTTTCCTCTTTTAGAGATCCCACCCCCCCTCACTTGCGCTAGCCAGTTGCAAAATTCCTCTCAGTCAAATTTACTACCAGCACTGCCAGTACTCTCGCTGCCCACCTCCCGCTCTACCGTCTGTTACTATAACCTATCCATGCCTACAGACACCCTTTTCTCTCCCCTAACATGCCCCAGCACTACGAGAAATATCCTTTTCCGCCAAAAAAGCCCGAAATCCTGACGTCAAAACTACCCCGCTCCCTTGCCAACCTAACCTCACTTCCCTATAAAGCCAAATCCTACCCCACAACTAAAATGAAAATTAATTTTTCTCACTACCGCCACCAACATGCAAGTCGTATAAAAAACGTGTAAAATCATGATTTAAAAAATTAATTTTTATGGATAATGGAAATTTCGAAAACTATTGCAGATAAAAGTTGTGGATCTCATAAAAATTCACATTTTGCGTTAAATTAATTTTCAATTTACGAGTAACAGTTTTCGGGATATTCGAAGTTAGAGTTTACAGGTCTTATCGTACTATGAATCTCGAATAGATGAACCAAAGAGGCTGCATCGCCAGATGCAGCAACTTTGGGGAACTCACAGACTCTAGTTTGTGGGATTTGAGCTAAGAAGTAATCATGCTCCTCTCATGCTCCGAAGCTACGATGTGATTGCCGTGTCAACAGCTGAATGGCACCGAGGATAACAATTTCTTGTATACACCGGTCTGCCACCTGAGTGGAGATGCACAGGCCAAGGTCACAAACGATATGTCTTAATGGAGACTTTGGAACACCAGGTCGCTTCTCATAGTATTTAGACCCATCCCCTGCAAGCCAGGCTCTGCGAGGAGAAATATACCTAATTATCTTAGTTTTTCGTAAAAATAAAATAAGGAGATCACGCACAAAAAAAACAATGACGGGCCCATTCCAGGACCCTCCTCTACTCCACTGCTAAAAGTGGTAGGCACCTCAGTTAGCAATTCGCCAAAAGTGGTGCGAAATAATAGTTATTAGCTGAGCTACGTAGAGAGACCAGAAGCATCTTCGGGTGTTTCAAATAAGCTTTTCAATGGCTGAGACGGACATCCCTTTGATGCAGATTAATTTACACCACAGCAAAGTCACTTTGGCGGTTCTAGTCAGACGCATGTCAGTGATACAGACCGGAATTGCCCTAATCGAAGAACCCTGGTTATACAGGAAAATAATTAGTGGCTTTTCAGGGTGTGGCACCATACATAAGCAGCCGAACGAAAAAAACGTCAAGAGCATGCATATCCGTCATAGGCTTGGATGCGATATTGGGGCCTAAGCACTGCTCCAGGGATCTCACGGTTATTAAGGTGAGACTCAAGGGCAGAAGCGGAGAAAGGCTAGAGGTGATTAAGGATCCTATAGGGAAGGATGCAACAAACCATGTGCCTTATACGGATTGGTCGAGCTGAGTTTATTGGAGACTTTCATTCAGGTTAGGTGGAGCTAGTGGGAGGCAGCTGTCCGTCGGTGCAGTTTGTAAATATATGCAGTGTGTAAATATGTGTGTGTATGGCACAACCTGCCATTCAGTCTGAGGTTAAACGTACGATCGTGCTCAGGGAGTCTAACGTCACATACTGTCCAATTTTCACGGTTCTGTGGAGGGGGAATATTGTTGCATCCTTCCCTAGAGGATCCTTAGAGGTGATTAGAGCCTCCGCCCCTAGCGATTTTGAAAGACCTCGCACTCTTAGATAGGTGAAGACTCTAATTGGGCCCTGTCCGGAGAACAGGAATTATCTGCTGTTGGATGGTAATGCAAACTCTCACCATACAGTGCCATACTAATCATAACTAACTAGGTTTTCAGCTAACCCTAGGAAAACCGGCAGTTTCTAAGATTAGAGACCCCAGAAATACACTTTGGCACTAATATGAAGAGGAACTTAAAGGGAGGCTTGTGGAATTCACCTCAAATTATGGTGCCATTTATGAGTTACATTACGCCTCGGATTTTTTGCGAAGGCCTCTCTCAACGTCATATGAAAACAATTGCCCTATAAACACAATTATGTCAAGAAAAGCGGTAGAATTGGCAAATAGAACTATATTACCTGCAGACTGGAACGTCTATAGAACAGCCCAGTATGAAAACAATAAGAATATAAAAAAAGTGTAAACAGAAAGATTGGAGGGACTTCTGTAAAGAGTCGAAAGACATTTCGGAAACAGCGAGGCTCCAAATTCTGAAAAACCTGAAAGTCACCTCCACTGACGAAGTTATTTAGGGCAAGCATTGCTCTAAAACACGCTTCATAAGCATAGAAGGACGGATGAGTGGCCTTCATTTCCAAACCTGGGAAGGAGAATTAGAATGCTGCAAAAGATTTTTGACCTATCAGCTTAATGTCTCTTATCTGTATTTTATTTTAAAGACGTAGAAGAACCTGATCGAGAGATATATCAGGGATGGGGTGCTTTTGGCCTCCCTTGCACAGAAGGCAGCATGATTTGTCGGCATGCTGCTCGGTAGAAACGGCACTTCATGCTCTTGTGCAAAAATTGGAGCAGCAGCTGAAACAAACATGTTATGCTGTGGGCAGATTTATAGCTATAGAAGGTGCCTTCAGTAATAATGCTCCAGAAGTCATATGTCGTACGGTAGCAAACTGGATAAGAAGAATGCTGGGCCGGAGAAAACTTGAAACAAAATGACATGAAGGCGTAGTTAAGGGAATAGCACCACGGGGTTGGCCACAGGGAGGTGTCTGGTCGCCCCTTGTAAAAAAATCGCTTAAAAACACAACTTATATTATGATAAAGCTTACTTTTTTGCGCTTAAGAAGAGTCGCCATTTGTTTATCGAAGAAAATTGGTTTAGCAAATATCCTTCGCGAAAAGATAAAAGGCATGGGTTATTCGCATCACTCTGTCCTTGATTGAATTTCGATGACGACTTCTTTGAACTTAATAATTTTTAAAATTTGGAAAGAATTATCGAGATGCTTCAATATTTTGCCTATATACAAAGTGGCCCATTTTAATCTATAATCCCAAATATCATCTAAAATACTTTATCTACGAAGAAGTGGTTTAGACAAAGGTTGATCGGGACCGAGGGGGACATTTGACTGCACCATAAATTTTGACCTTAAGGTCAATTTTTAAGGTTAAATGGAGGGAAGTCCCTTTTCTTAAATAAGAACCCCTACTTTTTACTGCGGATTTGAAAAGAGCGGGAAATTTCATGTCAAAAATTTCCTGTGGAAAAATGGTTTTTGTGACCTTGGAAATGTAAAAAATTAAGGTCAAATGTCTGAAGAACGATAAGATGACCTTTTTCGGAATTGTCTGGATTGTTATCACAACACCCCCTCTCCCCCCATATACACTCACAGACAATAACAATCATTTCGGATAAGATGTAAAGACTGTGACTATGTAGTTACAAAAGTCACAATCTGGACAATGTCCCTTCTTTGTGACTAGTTACAAAAAAGACACTTTATCCTTACTTTTAGCGTTATCTAGAAACAACGGCGTGGACGTAGTAAGTTCCGTTTCCTTTGGGGTGTTTTTTTTGTCGTGAATTCCCCTTGCCTCTCACGTTTCGGTTGGTTGATTAACGTGAGCCCCCTGGCCTCTCACCATTGTTACCAGTTTCACAATCAGCCACGGAGTAACTGTTTAAAGTGCTTTCCATTGGCTTGAAGACACAAACGTAGACGTATTTAAAAACTGTCCACAGTTTTCAGCAAAGTTTCTCGAGAGATGGTTGCGCAAGGTGCCTGAATCCTTTCCATCAACTCTTCTCTTCTTGTAAATCGCTGAGCAAAAATTACATTTTGAACAACAAAATTAGGTGATGATAGATCTGGTGAGCAGGAGGACCATTTGAATAGACCTCTTCGTCCAATCCATCTCTCATTAAAATTTAAGTTGAAAAATCACGTGGTGCGTTGCGCACCACACCATAACACTCCATGGATTTTGATGATCTATCGGTCTGTACCAGTTAGGATTTTCGTCCGGCCAATAATGACAGTTATGTCTATTGAGCTGCCCTTCGATGTAGAATTCACTATCATCTAAGAGAAGTACATATCGAAAGAAACTAGGATCATTCTGTACCATTTGCAAAGCTCATTGACGAAAATTGATTCGCACTAAAATATTATGGGGCCTTAGGGCTTGCGATACAATAATGTGGTAAGCATTATAGTTCAGAGATACTGATAAGAGTACTGATTTGTGGATCAACATGAACAGCTGCTAGAACAGTTACAGCTTTTGCATCATTTTCGTTCTATTCATGATGTCGGCGTTCACGAACAAGAAGCCAGCTCTTTCAGTCAAAGTACTTATTGTTAAATTAGTAGGATGTCTTCTGCCGGGAAACCGTTCAGCATAAAGTCTTGATATAACGACGTAGTTAACGTAACATTCCCCTAAAATCAGTATCATATCTGACCCATGAAATGAAAAATAACAAAACAAAGAGGCCAAACTGCCTTAAAAAAGCAAACACGATCAAATTGCACTTAAAAATGGAAAAATCGAGGAAATAAAAACATCGTAACACCTAATTTTATTTAACAGGATACCAGCTTCTTATATTAGCTAGCAACTTGTTGAAGGAGTGCTCACATTTTCTTGACTTAGCACTCTCACAGAAATTCACAGAGATGATCTGCAAGACTGCTTTTTCGGTCGCCACTGCGAGAGAGAAATCATCTGATCCATCCCCAGGAAGACTCGATTTTCTGAGTATAGGTTCCAGTATCGTAGTCCACTAACTCCTCAGAATGATTGACGGTTTTATGCATATCACATAATCATGATCTTAAAGGTTAGATATATCCTTTCGAACAATCAGTATGGATCTCTGTCCCTTCTGCTACGTATTTTCTGATGAATTCAATTAACGTAACTCGGTGTCTTTTATTATCGGGACAAATATTCAAACGATATTCGTATGCATGGACCTTATGAATTTTTTCAAGGATTCACGAACCTTCTACAATGCGCCCCTTCTCATTTTTCTGGCGCTCGATTTTGCACTCGTCCATTTCGATGAC
This sequence comes from Belonocnema kinseyi, assembly GCF_010883055.1. Taxonomy (NCBI): domain Eukaryota; kingdom Metazoa; phylum Arthropoda; class Insecta; order Hymenoptera; family Cynipidae; genus Belonocnema; species Belonocnema kinseyi. Next base: position 86,484,521 of record NC_046662.1, on the reverse strand, counting down.
TTCACCAACACCTCCAATTTTACCTTTTTCCAGGTGTTGATCAAAACGAATTGGGCAGACCTCTTTACAAAAATAGAATCTGTCGCTCACAGTTTCGCTTATAATAAAATAATAGCAAGGCTATACGTAATCAACATATATGCTGCTGCTGAAATGTAACACATCTCAAACTAGGTGTGATCAGTAACAGTATGGATTTGCCGATCATTACCTTTTTTGTCGAAAACTGATCGACCGCAAGTCATATACGATTCTTGCAATACCTTTTTTTCTTGTGTTTCCCACAGAACTGTTACAGTGCAAAAAGTTCCAAAACTCTCAACCGTTGTAAAAATGTTCTCCCGATCTTGTAGAATTAGACTCAGACTGTTGAAAAAGAAAATTATCGAGAATAATATAGACGCATCCGAAAGCGCGTACGTTGCAGAAAGACTTAAAGCCTATCTTATACACCTTATTATAACTTTTGAACTTTAACTACCTTTTTCCCGAAAACTATCAGTCGTAGACTAAGAATTAACAATACATAAAATATGCATTTCGATGAGAATAATAACTTTTGTCTGAAATATTTCTTCGAGATTCCCATTATTAATGGAAATAAATGGAAAAACCATGAGTTTATACATTTTTTTTTGTCATAGAAATAGTGTAGATGCCATAGGTTCCCCTTTCCAACGTCTAATGGGGTGCACGAGGCACCCCTATGATAGGCAACAGTGATGCTTTAAGAAATATGAAATGTTTATGATTTTCCATTTTCAACTTCAGATATCTCGAAAACTGTTAGTCATAGAATACAAATTATTATATCGTAAAATGCGCAATTTGATAAAGATTTGTCTGATTCAATGATAAACTGATTTCAATTGTGGGTCCGGATGCAATAAGGGCACATAAAATTTTTTCGTGCGAAAACGAAGTCCCCTGGAGGCTTTAGAAAAAATTTTCGAATTTT
>NC_046662.1:86475153-86483463 GCF_010883055.1 Belonocnema kinseyi | reverse complement strand
AAATTAAAATTCGAAAATTTTTTCTAAAGCCTCCAGGGGACTTCGTTTTCGCACGAAAAAATTTTATGTGCCCTTATTGCATCCGGACCCACAATTGTTTGTGACTCCAAAGCCAAGTTCACTATCATTATTCATATATTATTTAATTTATGCCGAGATATAATAACTTTTCATAATTCGCTAAACAAATTCGGGGGTGGGGTTGATTAGCGAAAATCAAAAGTAGAATTTTTAAGCTACCCTGCTGGAAATTTAAGTTTAATAACAATTTTTTTTAAACACGTATTCGTTTTTTTATGAACGTAACGAAATTTGGGGCGAAAAAAGTATAAATTTTAGTTTTTAGTACTAGGCGATTGCTTATATAAATGAAAGTATATAGTCACCTTTTAAAAGTACTAAAAGAACAGCAAAGAGTGAGGGGGTGAAAAGCGGGTTTGAGGATACCGACATTCTCAAAGGGGACAGACCATAGATGATATTTTATTCTTGGCCCTGGACTACCCCTCGATATCCGTCGGACCAAGACTCACCCTCCCGATCTCCGATAGTACAGGTCTCAACCCCTACCCCATTTGATGCCGTTTCTTGACTTGGCGCACCACCATAAGTAGCACCAAGCGAACGGGGCTCGAAACCTGGCCTGATGGATTTCATGACTCCATGGGGTCCCCTCAATCCACACTTGCTCTCTTCCCTAACACTAGCACCTTACTCCACACACTTTTGCACGTACGCACTTTGAGAGGAACTTGTAACTCTACGCACTGGTATAATAAACATTTCACGTCGGTGAATTCCTGTGAAACAAATGAATACTATAGATTATTTATTGAGACAATTACACTTCATTTTGGGCGTGATTGATGTAGATTCCAGATTTATGATTCACGAGGATAGATCATAGACTTGGATATAAAAATAAGATTGGATAAGATAATTTTAGATAAAATGAAAGCTAATCATTTACACGTTTTATTTTTAATCATTATTGTAAGAGCAATTATAATAAATAGGCATAAAGGTATTAAAACATTCTATCCTATTTCTTTCAAATTGATTGTCCATTAGGGTGGTTCGAAAGAACAAACAACAATTTATTTTGTTTACGTTTCGAAGATAATCAAAATAGTAAAAAAATGTAAACTGTTTTCATTATCCTGTTCATGCAGCTTGCAAAACCTAAAAATACATATAAGTAACGAAGGGAAAGCTCTGCATTACTGTGAAAGTAAGCAAAGAGCGCCGAAATTTGAATAAAATTTAAATAATATGCAAATTAATACGAAATAACAGAGAAATAGCTCACAAGTTGGAAAAATATCATGTTGCCTAATGATACGCCAAAATGACAGTTATTCTTGTTTATCTCTGAAACTTTGATTTTAAAATAAAAATTATATCCTACGTAACTGCACTCATCACCAGAATTTTTTGTACAATAAAAGTTTTTGAAGATCGTTTGTTACACAAAAATAAATGAATTCGTACAGTAGAAACTAATTCAATAAATGAATAGTGACAAACCCTAGCGTCCATTGAATTTTTGTTAAAAAAAGACACTTGCGAATTCAGACTAATTGCTAAAAAAGTTCAAAAGTTCAGATGGACTTTTATAGGAATACTAGAGATGTCCTATTTATTTTAATTTTTGAAATTTGTACATATCCTAATTCATTTTTGGGACCAAAGTATTAGAAAAGTTTTTATTTTACTTTAGCTTGCAATTATTACATGTTCTCATAAAAATTATGTTACAATAACGTCCTACTAAAATAAAACTAATGTATCCAAAATTTTCAAAGTACATCTTGTTTCATCAAGACTGCTGAAATTTTGGGAAATGGTTAAAGATATATGAGGGACCGACTTTATTGTTTTTATTTTATTACAAAATAATTCAAGGTTCTTAATTATATTTTAGGTAGCGTTCTAAAGACCATTTCTAAGTTACATTACTTCTAAAAAATTAGCAAAATAATTTTACTATTTGAGCCAAATGAAAACCGAAATGGGCCAGCCGAAATGCTAATAAAGCTCATATGGATCACAGTTTCGTAGTGCATTTTGCACAAAGTTGTAAGTCAGCGCCTATTTGAAAAAATGTTACTTTCAAAAAGCTATAAGACCTGCGGAAAGAAATATTTTCCTCTGATGATAATCTATATTACATTATGTGAATATTTCCCATAATATATTTTGATTGATAAGATTATTATTAAAAGATAGTAAATTTTATTCCGAAAATAAAAATCTAAGAACTTTATCATGAAAGTATCTGAGAATGAAAACGAGAAACTGCAACAGAAAACTCAAAGGGCGACAAAGAACGCGAGTGACAAATCCATAGGTCGTATACCTCAGAATTTTCAATTATCGCGTATATAAAATACGATCGGCCGTGAAAGGAAACGTATAAGACAGTTTTCAGGGTGACGCTAGTAAGTTACCATGAGATATGACGTAAAACCATCCTTACAGCGTTCCTTAACTGAATTGTGTATGTCTCTAAGGCACCCTTACCTACACTTTTCGATTGTGAAAGAAAAAAAGACTTTAATATTTTTAAATTATTGGAGGTTACCTTTAAAATGGTAATATGTGAAATATTCTGATCAGTCCCAGTAAAAATGCGAAAATGATAATTTGTTTGTAAAAACATGTAATTAATTATATAAAATTTTGTGAACGTTTCTAATTAGTGGTAAGAAGAAATTTCGTTTAAAGTTTCTTCTTTAATTTACTGTATCCTAGCTATTAAACAAATTTAATTCCACCAAGAAAGATTGAAATCTAATATAAATCTAAAATGTAAGTGAAAAATGGTAGAATTTTTAATTAATAGTTTGATAAATTAGGAAATGTGTAATTTTATCCTCATGATTTCATATAGAAAACTTTTAAGAATCAATCATTTAAAGCTGAGATTGTTTTTGAACAAAGTTTTAATTTTGTTCAATTTGAGGCGTTTAAAGTTGGAAAATATAAAAAGTCAAAGCATTTATATTTAAAAAACCCCAAATATATTTTTCAACAATAAATTTTTTAACCAGTAGCAGTTCTACACTGAACTAAAGTTGAGAGTTAACAGTAACAAAATGAAAAATTAAAATTTAAACAATAAATAAATATCTGTAAGAGTAGTAAGAAAATCATAAAAAGTATTTTTTCTAACACTGCCATTTTAAAACGATTGTGATACTTTAAGAATTAACGTATTTTAATTGAGATAATTTCAAAATTTAACAAATTCAACAATTTCGGTAAAATCAAGGGTACTATCACAAAGAAGTAAAATTGAATGATTTAAAAAAATCAATCAATCAATATTTGGTTTTATTGAATTTGGAAGTATCAGTACATATAGCCATGACTAAAAACACATTCAAATCCATTAAAAATTGACTTGTTTGATGCAGTTTTTGTCCAGGAAACTTTGTTCAAGAATTTTTTTGATAAACGGAGAAATTGCAAGGAAGTTGTGTATTATAACTAGAAAAACTGAAAAGATGCAATATTAAAGAAAAATTTAATTAAAAAAATTTGACTTATCTGGTCAAAATTATGAGAAATAAAAAGGTTTCCTGTATTATCATATTAATATGTATACTTTTGTATACAACACCTCCAAGTTTCATAAAAATTCGTTTACATGGTCTTTAAAATGTCGATAGTTAAAAAAAAATGTTGTAGAAAAACTCAACACGGCGTAACTCCGATAATTATGAACAAATTTTTAATCCTTTGGGAAAACAAAATAACTTCTATAACATAATAATTTCACAAAATTCCATTAAAATCAAATAACACTTGCATACCCTGATGTTTCTGAGATATAGGTACTAACTCATGTTAGTTATACATCCTTTTATTGCAGTTGATTGTAGTTTATTTAAGTAGCTCAATTTTACAGATCTCATTCAACTCTTACTATAAAAACTGTTGCAAACATTGGTAAATGTCTCTAATGTTATTTAAAGATCTGAAGACATTCTTATCTATATGTAAGATTATTTTCGCATTTCTCTTGATTATTCAGTGAGAAGCGCTTGAAAATACATAGACGGCAGAAGAAGAGAGAGCACAGAGAATGCTGAAGTTTTTAATATTCGTCGTAAACAGGCAGTGTCCGCCTCTGGGACGAAGTTTGAATTAGCGGAGACATATTCATACGAGGAGTTTGCAGCATCGAGGGTCGTTCCTCGGAGGGCACTCCGTCATCTCACTGCTCTTCTCGCTTGCCAGGCCTCGTCGCGTGAACGCCCTCGGGGAGAGAATGAGTGAGATAGCTACTCATTAATTAAGTCTTTTTGCAGACTGACCCTCACAAGTGGCACTGAGAGCTTAAAAAGCTGCCCCTACCTCAACATTCGTCTCCGCAGTCTCCTACTTGACAATATTACTTGAAGTATTTGATATTTTTTTGTACCACTCTTTTGTATCTCCTTCAGAAGATAAATAAGAGAAATTCAGCGGACAAAGCAAAAGTCCACATTTCAAAATTCGAAACTGATTACAAAATTATTTAAAATTGGCGTTACCTGCCTACAAAAAAGTTACCTAAGCCTTTTAAATCTCCTGGCTCCAATACTTTCCACCCCTACAATCCTCTTTTCCCCTATTTATCATCTTTTCCACAATTCTCATACTCTCACTTGCCTTACTTCTACCTCCTCTACCTACCCTCTCCACATATCCTTTACTCCCTCCCACTATTCCTTCCTTACATCTCCACCACTTACTCTCTCTTATTTCTCCTACTTTGCATAATTCTTCTTTCCTAGCCTCTCCGCACTTTCGCACCCAAAACTTCTAAATAATACGTTTCCCATAACTTCCACTACTATCCTTCCCCTCACTTTCCACTCAGGAAAAAGTACGACAGACGAAATGACTGTCATCCAACCAGAACTATAAGAATTTCTGCCCGGGACTAGGAAACCCTCTGAATTAATCAGAGTAGGCGACATGCGTCTAAAAACGGGTTTCGTAGCCTTTTTAATAGAATAATTAAAATACTTGACTTTTATATATATGTTTTACTTAGAAAATTAAGTGATTGTAGTAGATTGATTCCAAATGGCCTTATTCTCTCTTACACTCCCCTTCTTATCTCACCACTTTCTTTTTATCATATCCTGTCCTATTTTCTCCTGTACCATTCCATCCAGTCCTATTCGATCCTACCTACCCTACCACGCTTCCTCAACCACCCCGTAATTCTACCTTCCCTCTACTTTCAACTGACCCGCCACCCCTTCACCCCTGCACTCCTACTTTACCTACCTCCCCTACTTCCCTTCCACTACATCTCATCACCCTTACTTACACTATTCGTACAGTTTCTCTCTTCTTCTATTACCCCTCCCATATTCCTTTTCCATCCCTCAATTTTCGACCGAAAATATAAGAAAGCTGAATCTCGGAAACCTAATGAAATTCGATATAAAATGCGTTGGGAATTGATTATCTTTAAATGCTTTTCAATGTTGTTCGAAATGTTACTTTAGCAGTCAATCGAGTTGTATTACTGTGGACATATTTGTTATATACAGATCCTGTTGCTTTAGGATAGCAATACCTGAACCTGTACAGAGATCTGTCGGACTAAACTGGAATGGGATTCCTCGGCATGTTAGCAGCAAATTGTTAAGGGATAGGGAATTCCATATGGGAGAACATGACATCAGAGGCGGACCCCAGTAGGTATACTTGCTCGTTGTCTGATCTGTGTGTTGTGATCAAATATATAGAAATAAGTAATTAAAAAGTGACGTAACTAGCTTCTATAAGTTTAAAGTTTTTCGGAGTTATAATCTAAACACCAAACCTGATTTTTTAAGAAGACACCTTAAACTTTTTGGTATCGTATTAAAAAAAGAAGTCAGAAATAGAAAACTCATTTTGACCGCGTAAGTATCCTCTCATTGTTGCTACCATAATAGCAGAAACGAAACAAACAATATGTTAGCGACCCTCGACGATATTTCGAATTTGAATTTAAATAACTTGGTAGGATCGGCTCAGGGACTTTGGGACCACGCACGAACGTAGCTCTGTTTCTCTTTCGCTCTAGTTTTCTCTTCCTCTTCCGAGCTTCCGATCTCACTTTACAGTATTATCCTTTCCGGACGAAGAGTATTTGGCACTGCCAGGGATATCGTACACTACCATCAAGAAGCACGTAACTTACCAAGTTATTACTTTTCTAGCATCGTGCGACACAGATATCGCAACAGCCGAGACCAGAAATTGAGATGGTCTTCGGTGACTCCTTGTTAATTTTTAATTGATCTAATATTTATAAAATCGTTTCGCAAGCTAGAGATTTCCCCAGGTGACCAAGCCAGACCGCGCCATCCTGGTTATATTGAAAAATATTGAGTCGGAAGAATGTTTGCGCTTCTTTATTTTTTGTAGTACTTTCTCTCTCTTCCTCTTGGTCTCCTGCTCTCTTTATTTCATGACCCAACCGACCCTTGATTAAAGTTTGCTCCCCACGCGTCGACAAGTACAATGTAGGCCGTAATTCCTTTTTCGTCGCAGCTCGTGTTCGAGAGTATGACTTTCTTTTCATATTATAAATTATCTATATTTCTGCATTGGACATTTTTGTCTCTTAATCACTGTCTTGGTTATTTACTACTCTCCTTGATCGCACTTCCTGGGGATTAACTCCTAATTCTAAATAGCAATATTAATGTTCTGGATCCGTCTTGAGGAAAGTGCAAGGATGGATCTACTAGGTCTGTTTAGTGCCTGTACAGTAAGCAGAGAGTGCGCTAACGTTAATATTTGAGAATCTGGTTATCGCGCGCTTAATATGCAAGGGTTAATATGAAGGCGCCCCCCAGGAGTCGTAAGGTGGTGGCACACGTATGCCGCGATATACGTCCAGGGCATACCACCCTTTCTCGCGACCCTGGGTAACACTCGCTGCATATTTCATATTTATATTAACCTGATTAAGACATGTTGCCCCGTGCTTTAATGTAGATATGTGGAGTTTGTTTCTGAACTGGCATTCATTTTAATGGAATTTGTAATTAAATGAGCTATGTCGTACCTCTTTCTCACACCTTCCATTCCTCTTTCTACTTTTGTCTTGCAACCTTATCTTCCCTCTTCGTCTGAACTCTTTCTCTCAATCCATAACACCACAAAACATCAATGAACACTATTTCAAACCCTTGAAAGATTAAATGAATTGGTTCGCGGTCTAAACCGGTTAACTGAAATTTTTTTCGAAACTGATTTTTTCTATTTTCTAGAACATTGTTTATATGCATTTAATATCCCGCAAATGAAACAACAAAATTTCTTTTAATTTTTTTTATGAATTTTCAAAATTCGCGTGTTGGTATCTACAGGATAGGTCCGTAGTCTAAATTTGCCTTCGCCGTGTAAACTTTCGTAAATATTAGTTAACAGCTTTAGTCCGCGGACCCTTCAAATTTGGATGATTGATGCAAAACTGACAATTTATGGTCCTTTTATCGTTTATTATTTGGACAATAGGTCGAAGGATTTACGAGTCTCGCAATTGAGAGGTAACTGGGAGGAAGCATTTATGCGAAGAGAGCTAGAGCGGTATTATTTGGTTATACGAGGCGTGATTAGCGTCTCCGTCAACTCGCATCAAACTTTCCCCATTAATCAAGCTTCCCTTCCTCCTTTCCACTCCCAGGTAGCGCAGCTTCTAGGTCCACCAACCATCCCCTTTCGTGGTGGCGACGATGCCACCGTAATGTAAACTAATTAAACTGGAGGCCAGGCACTAATGTATCCATTATGTCCGCCTGCCCTCCGCTCAGCGTCGTACTGGACCCTCAAACCTCTCCTGGTATCTCACTCCTACCCCTTAAAATAACCCAACGGCAACCACGGACAAGTAGCTGACTTTATGCAATATTGCCGAAAGATCTTAGTACTCCTTATAATTTATAAGGTACCTTTTTAATAAATTAATTCTTATACTCTAAGACCTGGATTAAACACCGAAGTGAAAAAAATGTCGATGAGATCACGATAAGATCACCAATAAAGTAAACTAAGATACCGGGTGTATCAGGTAAATCAATACTAAGCCCTAAACATTCGCAACACATTTTAACAGTCAAAATAGAAACGAATATACTGGAAAAGTCACAAATAATTTTTTGCAACATTTTTACAAGTACTACTGAAATTTACGTCCCAAAAAGTACAGCCAAATACGAGGGTGGATTGATAAGTTTCCGGCCTGACCAAGAAAAACAACGTTTTTAAGAATTTTTTTTTTTATTTCTCAACATAATCTCCTCCAAGGCT
>NC_046662.1:86471824-86475053 GCF_010883055.1 Belonocnema kinseyi | reverse complement strand
GCTACAAGCTATCTAAGGATGGTACTATAGAACGCCACCTCAAGGGAGGCCTAGTGCCGCTATCTCTTGGTCAGGCCGGAAACTTATCAATGCACCCTCGTACAGCTAAAATTGGTAACGTTTTTCACTTAAAATTGGCATTTTTAAACAACAATGATTATAATTTAGTGGTTCATAATTTCTTAACAATTTTAGGTTACGTCAGCCTTTTTACAAGAAAATCGCTTTTAAAAACGCAATTTATTATGCTTCGAACAAGATTTGCAGATTTTGAACCTGCCTCCTCGAGTGAGTCACGCTTACCCCGAAAGGGGACTTGATGGTATAATAAGATACTAAAGTATAACAAGATTTATCTCATCTTATTAAATTAAGTTATGGCATCCTCATATCATCAGTCACTTGACTCTGTCCGGGGCTATGATGAAAAACTGGGTTCACCCGAAAAAATGTTTGAGAAAAAAATTAATAAAGGTAAGACATTACTTTCAATCAAATATAAAAATGATTGTCTTTGATTTTCTTTTGTATTATTTTCGATAATGAATACTACGAAATACACGTGTTCCCGTGCAGAAATTGCCCAACTTATTCCCGAGTTCCGAACTGTCTCGATCGGATTTTCCACATCTGGCCACAAGGGGGCAGATGGTGTGGCTCGCGTCAGAACCACGTTGGGTCAGGTTAGGTAAGACAAGATTATGTCAAGTTCTTTGATATCGTCGTGATATTGTTTTTCTCTCATCTAACTTAAAATGCTAAAAGAAAAAAGTGAATTGCGAGTTAGGAATCACAGAATTGTTGGTGAGGCTTCTTATATCCACAATGAAGGCAAAGGTAAGCTTTAATTCGCTAAAATCAACATCACAATTCATTTTTGGGTTCCGGAGATTTCCAGCTATGTATTCAAGTAAGCTTCGTCATTTTAAGCGCATTTACTATTTATGTGAATAAAAAATTTTTTCCCAGGTTTTTAGAATTTTATATTTTGTTGCTGGTATTCTGAAAATAGAGATTACTTTATGTCAAATATACGAATTTCCGGATTAGTGACATTATAGATTATAGATTAAATGATGTGTGCATGTGTGATAGCTCTAAATTTGAACATTGTTTGTCAAAGCATAATAGTTTTCTTCGAAATGCAAACTTTTATCGATAAATTGAAGCAATAAAAACAGATAATGTCATGTAGAATATTGAAAATAAGATATAATGTATAATGATATATAATTTAGAATATTGAAAATTTAAGTTTTATAAAATACAAAGTTAAATAAATATTATTATAAAAACTTTTGAAATTTCACTAATTATAGAAAAGAAAAATTAAAGGGGCCAGATCGGGCCCCTATTTTGGATGCCCAGATCTGGGCCCTGTCAGGTATGGCGTTTCATTTACGGTCTGGCGCTAGGCAGATTACCCTATCAGGGCCACATTATTCCCGATCGGGGTCCGACCGGCGCCCCGCAAAAATTTTTACACAGGGTTGTTTGATAGCGCTTTTAGAAAACATATTGGAACTTTTCGAGTAGGCATTACAATATATCGGCAGATTTAAGCAATATAAAGCCTGTAAACATAAATTTTATATGAATTATTTTTGAGTTTATTGAAATAATATAAATTTAGAAAAAAATAAAGTCAGACTTTTCTAGTACTATTATCTCTTCTGAAACAAATTTTGACTTTTTTTTATTACATTAGTCCTATTTCAGCAGTCATTTTTTGGGACATAAGTCTTCGAAGTTCATGTTAAAAAAATTGAAAAACGTTACTCTTCTGGTACTTCGGCGTCTTAACAAATTTTCTATCACAGAGTTGTTTTTCATAGTTTAAAAAAAATAAAATAGAATTTTTCTTGTCGGGTTTTTCCTAGTTGGGTAAATGACATTCAATCGCAATTTTTTGATTGTCTCTTTAGTGCTAAATGTTCTCGTACCAAATAGTTTTTAAACATTCGTTTTTCGACCCTTCTAATGTGATCACGTTTAGCAACTCGTGCATAAAGTCCAGAAGAAGCTTGCGAAGGGTCAGACAGTTTCTGTGATGAAGCGCAAAGTTCTTGAATCTGAGCAGCTCGATAGAAACATATCTTCCCCATTAGATATAATATACGTATTTGAATTATGTCTATTAGTTTAAAAGTATAATATTTCTTGGATTTATGACAATAAACCAATTTGATCAAATAATACCTCCACAATGAATGTTCCTCCGTGTGGAATTAAATAGCCGAAAAATTTAAAAATTACCCGTAAAAATGATTTTCTTTTAGAAAATTATAAATCATGCACCCTTACTTTGCCAATAAACCCCATAGGGCTTGAAATATCAACGAGAGGGGCGCGACTATCAATTATTAACACTTCCATCTGTTAGTACATCTTGCCAGAGCTATCCCACTTTCGACACAATAAGCTACTAGCATCATATTCTGCAATAGTCAGACCTTCTGCTGCCTGCTACTTTTGCTTCCATAGAGGAAAATCGATTTAGTTTTCCATTTTTTATTTAATGCGAATCTAATCCGTCTACGAGGATGTTAATATTCAGACGCAGGCCGGATATTATCAACAAATAAGTTAGTTTATTTTCTTAATGACAGATAATATGCTTTAATTAATTATTCTTACTATTTTATATAATCATAATATGTAATATTGAAAAATAAATTCATCCATACCAAACCCTGAGATCGAAATTCTTTTAGATTCCTCGAAATCTTTGAGAGTCCTACACAATTCTTTGACATCCCTTAAAATCGTAAAAATTCGTAAAAGTTCTTTAAATCTTTCTTTAAGTTCTTCAATCTTTTATGTCTTTTGAAATGTATGAAATCTTTGGAGCGTTTGCAGATTCAATACAAATTTCTAAATATTGAGGAATTTCTTGACATACCCTTAAATCTGTTGGAATTACATTTTATTTAATTTATTTTTAAAAGTGCTCTAAAATTCGGTATAAAGTTGTAGAAATCCTACCAAATTCTTTGAAGTCCTTTGAAGTTTTAAAAATCTCTTGCAATTCTTTGGAATCAAAAAAGCTAAAAATCTCAAATATTTTCAAATCCTTTATATTTTGTGAAATTATTTGAAAAGTCTTGAAATCTTTGGAAACCCCTTGAATATAAATTACATTAACAAGAAAGTTCGCTAAAAAAGCATTCCAATATCTAGAAATCTTTTTATACCTTAAGGGGTCATTCACAAAATACGTGATACGTTT
>NC_046662.1:86465293-86471724 GCF_010883055.1 Belonocnema kinseyi | reverse complement strand
ACAATACGCCAATTAGCACAAATGGTAAGTTCCGACAGTGCTTACAAGTGTGCCTACTGGCCGCTAAATGGCAATACCGGTTTCATATGTATACACCTGGTAGGTTTTTAACTTATAGCAGTGTTACATTTCAAATTAAAATAAAAATTTTTTTCATAAAAATAATGTTACTTATCATAATGTAACGCTATTGATTATGCAAGAATGGTCGTCGAAAGCTCGTTAATACATCAATCCACGTGGCTTGAAAACGTGAACAATTACATCAAATATAGTACTGTTCTATCCCCAATATAAAAAATCCTATTATAAACAAGGAAAATAATTTTGTTTAAAGAAATGAAAGCGATATTGATAGGTTATGGTTGGTCGTAAAGGGTTCTTCAATTCGGCAATCGATGCGTCTCGCAGGTGCGAACCAATATATAAAATACATTACTCTTTTTTACCAATATTAGAAAAGTTTTCCTTCTACCCAGAAGAAAGTTTTGTTGAATCAAAGAAACTTTCTTTAAATCAAAAGAAATTCTAGTATTGATATACGGTCAAAGAAACATTTGTTTGATTTAAAGAAATTGGTTTGTCAAATTTTTTTATTAGATTCAATGAAATATTTTGTTAATTTAAACGGAAAAATTCTTTAAATTAAAGAAATATTTCGTTCCTTTAAACCGAATATTTCTTTGAATTGAAGAAATATTTTATTGCTTCAAATGATTAATTTCTTTAAATGAAATTAGTAAATATGATTTTTTATTTGACCTTCACATTTCTTTGAATGAAATAACTGTTTTGGTTGAAAAAAGAGAACAGGTTAGTTTAAAATGAATCTAGATTTTATTTGAAACCAATAATATTAACCTGAAAAAAAAAGTTTATTTTAATATAAGCTGCTATGCTTTTTGCAAATCCATACGATGCAAGGATGTCGCGAATTTTTTTAACACACATTTTAGCGATTAAATTATTACCAAGAGCCGTCGCTTCCGCGTCTTCGCAAAAATTTGACAACACGTGTTCCGAAAGACGCGTTAACGTAAAATAATCAAAGTCATTTGTTCTGCGCAATATCATGGCGCATTGGTAATGTGGATTAAAAAAATCTCTCGTTGATTCAAAGAAATAATTTGTTTATTTCAAATTACTGACTAAAGAAATTATTTCTTTCATTTTCCATAGTAACTTTTTTGAATCAAAAGAATTTTGTTTTAAATCAAGCAAATCTTTCAAACAAATAATTTCTTTAAATTAAAAAAATTATGTGACGTCATTTCTTAAAATCAAATAAATTTTCTTTCAATATCAAAATATTTTTATGTTGAATCAAAAGAACCTAGCCAAAAAAATGTTTTTATTTTTGTTTAATAAGAACTCTTTTTTGGGTATAGAGGAGATAAGTAATATATTTCTTAAATCTATAAAACAGACAGATAGAGTACTGTAGTATTCCTAATAAGACACAGTTTATATTATAAATATGTGTGTGTGTGTATAATTAAAAGTTTGTCGTAAGGACAACCGCAGGATTTCGCCGGGAGCGGGTGCTAATCTGAAAAACTGCACCGGATCCCAGCGAAATCGCGATAAAATTTCAGTCATAACAACGTCTCACGAACTTGATATTGGTGGTTAAATAGTATATATGTATGTATAATATAAAACACGCGACACACACATAATGTAATATAAGCAGAGTACACCATTTTTCTTATAATCTGAAAATCGATACTGGTGGATAATAAAAGTTTTAGGAATATGTCGATCGATGCTTCTCGAATACACGAACAAGTCCACTAGATATAGTATTGTTGTATTTCAATATGAAAATTTTTTTTCATATAAGCAGAGTAAATCATTTTCTTTAAACTTTATAAATCGGTACTGATTTGTTATAAACGATTATTCAATAAGTTGATCAATGCATATCGAAACATGAACAAATGCAGTACATGTAGTATTTCTGCATTTTCAATGTCAAACAAGTTTATCTCATATAAACAGAATAAACAAGTTTTTTGCAATTTTATAAAACGGTGCTGTTAGGTCATCGAAATTTCAGCAATAGTTCGATCTATGTTTCCCGAAAACGCGAACAAATGCACTCAATATAGCATTGTTGTAACTTTAATATCAAACAGGTTTTTTCATATAAACATAATAGAACATTTCTTTTAAACTTCATAAATCGGTACTGGTGGGGTATAAGTGATTTAACAACAGGTCCATAGATTCATCTCGAACACGCGACAAATGCACTGCATATAGTATTGTTGTGTTTTGAATATAAAAAAAATATTTCACATATAAACAGAGTAAACCGTTTTTATTGAAACTTTATAAATATGTACGCAAGTTTTGGTTTGAAATCTCTAAACTAAGAAGACCACTTCCAAATGGACAATTTAGCTCAAAATCCTATCAGGCCTGGATGTCCTTTGAAGCTACAATTCATCTAAATTTTATGATCATGGCTATTATACTTTTCGAAACACAATTATCAGTAAAAACTTAGACACATGCACACAAACCCGAGCGCGCGCACATTTAAAAAAATATATATATTTTCGAGTTCTGGGGCTCGAATTTAATCGAAATATGTCAAAAAGGAGTTTTGAAAATTTGCGTCATTACAAACCTCCCTCTATGAGAAAGTAATAATTAAATTTTAATGAGAAATATTTGTTTTTTTATTCACAAATCGTGAAAAAATCTGCCCGTTCCCACCACCTGACTTTTGTAATTTACAATTTTATAATGCTTATTTTTTACAAAAGTTATAGATATTAAAGCAATGATGGCTCTTTATGAGTGAAGAGCATTGGTAGAAAAAGAGAGGGAGCATGAACGCGTGACCCACGCGAGCAAAAGTTATGATGGTTTATGAATACCCCGTAACGAATGCCACACTAGCCCCATGAACTCGGAGTGAATGGTGGCCGTTATGGCATCATACTAAACTATAACGTCTGATTTTCTATGCTGAAAATTGTTTTACGCCTATAAACACAACCTGCTGTGCTACGACAGTTGGCGCATATAAATATAATGACCGAATTGTCGCTTTAGTAAGTGTTTAGTAACATCGACTAACATTTATTCCTATTACTGATTTTTTTAGTTTAATAATTGCCTAACATTTAGTTTGTGCTATATTTATTGTTCATTTCTCATCAGTTTTGATCGTTTTGATTAAGTTTAACCTATTCCAGTGTGTCTGCTACAACGGGAAAACAGGGAAACCACAAGGAATTTTTTTTAAAACGGAGAAAGTCAAAAAAGACTAGTGATTTTATTTTTGACCAGGAGTTTTAAAATGTAGTTCTAAAGAATTAAACAATTTAAAATTAAAAGAGTTTGAAATAAAAAAAAAATTTTAGGTCAATCAACTGTAAATATAAATTAAATAATGGTTTTAAAAAATTAAAGAATAATTGACTTTACAAGACGAGTCTGAAACTGTTCAGAACTTGAAAATTCACAGATTTGAACATTAAAAACAGAAAAAATGGCTGAGAGTTTCCGAGAACATTTTGAGAACTAGACCATTTTAGGTTTGAAAATAATTTTCTTAGTTTTCGTTTGAAACAAAAAATTAAGGCTAAAAAATTCTTTCATCCTCAGAAGTATTTGATATTTATTGAGGGATAATTCCTGAATTTTATGATACGAAACAAAAATCTTGAAGAGCATATTGGATTTCGAGTATGAAAATATTCTCCGTCATGAATAAGTGATGAATATAATTATGTAGTTTAAAACTTAATGTAGTAATTTAAAATCTATTTCAACCTATCATTCGGGATATTTCAACCAAATATTTCACAAGTTGTAAATAGAATTGCTTTTTATCTTCTTGATAAAAGAGTCAAATTAGAAATTTTATTACTCTAATTCCGATTATATCTTCAAAAAAAGCTTTTCCGTTTCATAAAATTTAGGACTTCTTCTTCAATAACTGAAAGACACTTTTTGGAGGTGAACGAATTTGTTAGCCCTTAATTTACATTTCTTTTTAAATCAAAAACGAAAAAATAAAATAAGCTTTATAGCAGAATTTTTTCATCAAAAAGAAGAAATCTAGGGAGTATAGCTTTTGCAAAATTCGAAAATTGACATTTTCTCGCGCACCCTAGGCTCGGTAGTTAAAAAAATGTAAAACTTCGATGGAAACATTGTAAAATATTTAAAAATTTTCAATAACTTCAAATTAGTTAATTCATAATTAAACGCTTATATTTAATTTCAAATCCTTTAAAATATTATTACAGTCCATAATATTGAAATTTTACCCAAAAAAATTTGAGATTTGTTAATTAAGAAGAGGAATAATTGTATAATATGTAAAACCAATTTACTGTTGATTTAAAATGAGCAATTTTGAAACAAATATTCAAAACTTGAAATTAAAACCGTAATTGTTTAAAATAGAGTCGTTTGTAAAATAGAATTGTTTAAGTACCACAGTGCTAAATTTAAACTTTCAACGTTATAATTGTAATTTTTCTATTCAAAAAGATTTTTATTTGTTAGTAAAAGTGTTGAATTTTAATGCATAAGTAACAATTAAAACATTATTATTTCGAAACTACTTAAAAAAATTTAACTTCTCAATTAAAAAGTGTTCAGTTTGGAACAAAATATAAAATAGTTAAATTTTCAAAATTTTTAACTTAAAATTGCCTTAAATGATATGATTTTAAAGATTTAAAAAATTGAATTATTATTAAATTCAGAGTACTGAAAATGATAGTGTAGATTTACATTTTCAGCCAGAAGTATCTGAATTCTTTCAATTAAAAATGGTAAATTTGTTCAATATTACAGCTTAACGGAATTGAATGAAAAATAGCTTAATACATTTAATTTGTTTGAATTATTGAGTGTTTCAATACAAACATTCTGAATTAAAAATATCTCAATCGTCAATTTTAAAAGTTATAAACTCAAAAGAGGTCCACTTTATGTACTTTAATTTTTAGTGCAGTTTTTATTACTTCAAGAAAAAAAATGTCGGCTTCAAGAGTTCGAGTTTTTTCATTTCGATGTTTATGAAAAATGTTTGCCAGCAACAGTAACTGTCTTGCAGAATTTTAAAAATCTAAAAAATATTTTGAATTAAGAAACTCTGGTCAATACCTTTTTGTAAGTTTTTGGAATAAATAATAATGCATAATATTTGTATAATTTTAATTTATAAAATTCATTCATATTCTAGATTTATTACAATGTAAAATAAACACTTGAACTTTATTTGTCGTAGAATTATGATGACTTCTAGTACCACTTGTCCATTTTATCAATAACGTATTCAAAGAGGCACGACGTATCATTGACAGAGCTTCAGGGGCTCGATGGGTGCCAATTTGTAAGAGGACCCCATGCAGTGTTCGCAGTTAGCCCAGGGTGCAATATGGCACACTACTTGATTAAAACACCATGATATATATTTTCTCTTCTACACAAAATGTCACAAAGTGGGGAATGATTCAAATGCTTTTGTCAAGATTCTTTTAGGGGCAAACACTCTAAACATTCACTTTATAAAAGAATTTTCCAAAAAATTATTTGATATCACTTTCTTTTAATATTTGCTTCATCAGAATTTGTTTGTATTTCTCTATTATTGTTTGACTGATATTTATATTATTAAAACTTAAAGTGCAGTGAAAATATTTATATGAGTTTAAATATTTAAACTCAGTCACTTGCACTTGTCAACAGGACTGGAATCAAGATTCAAGAAGTCAAGGGATATGAAGGGAATTACAAAATTTCAAAGAATTTTAAAGATTTGAAGTTATCTTGACAGGTTTCAACGAAAATTTGAAGATATAGAAAACTTTAAGGGATGTAAAAAAATGTTGTGGCATTTTCAAAGATTACAATGTATTTCAAAGGATTTCACAAAATTAATGCAACTGTTTCAAAGGATTTGCGGGATTTTCAAATATTTTGAACTATTTTAGCAGATTTCGAAGTGTTTCCAGTGGTTTAAGAAATTTCAAAGGATTTAAAAAATTTTTGTAGGATTTCCAAAAATTTCAAGGTTGATTTTAAAGGCTTCTCTAAACAATGTTGGCAAATAAATACAATGAAGTACAATGAAGTGTCAGTTTTATAGTAGTATTTTTTTCTGAAGTATGGTATAAGGAAAACAACCACCAATTGTTTGACTTAATTTGTATTGTAGGGATTTGAAATTAATTCTAAATAGTTTTCCACATAATTTCCAGCGATTTAAAATATTTAAAGGGATTTTAAAGATTTTTTAGAATTTCAAAAGATTTAAAGCTTTCTAGCAGAAATTTCTAGAGTATACTTTGCAAAATAAATTAAATGAAATTTCAAAAAATTCTTGGCGTTACCAACAATTTAAATAATTTAAACAAAACTACGTAATACATTTTTCAGGAACTTCTGACCCCCCCCCC
>NC_046662.1:86462457-86465193 GCF_010883055.1 Belonocnema kinseyi | reverse complement strand
GGCGCATACTTTGAATAAAATATTTGTTATCATTCTCTTGAAATAAATGTGTTTTTTTCTTGAAAAAATACCGGTTTCATATGTATACACCTGGTATTCCTTGTAACAGAATACATCGATTAACATTTTGAAGGGCTCTCTGATTTTCTGAAAAAAGACTTTCATTAAGACGAACACATAAGCTTGGAAAATATTGCAAGTATCCATTTTTGTTATTTTATTAAGGAGGGACCTTCTTCTACTAGGCAAGTGATTTATTTGTGACCGTCCGCGAAGAAAAGGACCCTACGCGCCAAAAATCGATTTTTAGGTTTTTACACCAATCGATAGTAGTTGAGTTGCTCTTTCATTTGCAAAAATCAGAAATTTTTTAAGTTGATTACTTTTTTTGTTATTAAGCTGCAAACATAGGCATGATAAACGTAGTCGGAGATCGAACGAGAGGCTTACGAAATCCAGCCCCACTACTTACCACTGCAGCTGTTATGCGCTGTGTCCGTGAGCTCCACTGGCTCACGGATATGAGCGCCTAAAGACGATGGTAAGGGATGGTAGTGCTTTTTGTTAACGCCTCCCCCACTACTCAAATGCCTGGTTGCGGACTCGGCTACGATCGCCCGTACTGTAAAATTCAGCTTTGGCGCGTAAGATCCCTTTCTTCGCGGACGGTCACTTTTGATACAGATGAGATATCAAAATCTCATTAAATTAGCAGAAATAAATAGATCAATAGTTCTTCGCAGCGTCATTTTTAATTGAATAGTCTACTATTATGGTTTTAGTATCCTTACAGTGGATATCATCGAAAGGTAAATAATAGTAAATAACAACAAAATGCCTAAAGTAAACTTAATTTTCAGGTTTCGTATGCTTTACGACTACGAAAATTTATACTGAGACAGAGTTTTGTGTCCTAATTGATTATATTAACAAAAAGAAACAATAAAACATTGTTTTTGACACAATTGTCCTGAAGATTCATAATTTTTTTAAAGTAAATACCATTTTCTTAGAGCTTTAAGCCTTAGAACCATATATTATTATCATCATAAGTATTATTAGTATACCATTAAACCATTTCTCCAATATCTTTCTATAGCCTTTTCTATAGCCTTCTATAGCCCTTCCGAGAATTGACGCCGCGCCGCAGGTAGGTGTAACAGGAACTGTCAGCCCCAAAATTGGCGCTATAGAGGAGTTTTACTGTATGTGCTTCGTGTTATCTTCGTGCAAATTGCGATATTTGAAGTCAGTTTTTTAGATAGGAAAGCAAGTGCGAGAGCCCAGCGTGGTGCCGTTTTTTCAGGGGATCGTCCTCGGTTTTCCTCAGGTCGACCTACCCAACTTGTGCCTCCGAGCCTCACTCTGGCCTTCGAACCCTTTTCCTGTGGAAAATTTTCCCTGTGGTAGACAATATTTTTCTTCTATTATTACATTACCCTACGTATAAATAGTTTTAAGTATATTTTTCCAAGGTATTAAATAAGTTTATACCTCTGTACTTATAGCAGTCGATTTAATCTCCACTCTCTTTTGTATATTGGTACGATAATCGCATTTCGATATATAAATTTATCAATTTACACAACCTATAAGGTATATATTATATTCTTAGCCTCAGTGACACAGCCTTTCACAATTGAATTCTCTAACGCATCGTCTTCTGCATCGCAGTTGTGGTGCCCCCAATAATTCCCTAAAATATTCTCTCAAAATATGGAATTTCACTTTTGCTATTTCTCATATGCTGCAAAACTCTGTACTTTTACTTCCCTTCATATTTTAGTAAAGCAGTTTTTTTCTTTCTGCAAAAATATTTTGTATTTTCTTCTCTTCTTTTATTCTGATTTATCTTTACTTTTCTTGTCTAGTCGCTTAAATATCCTCTTTTTGTGTCTGTAATGATTTTTACGTATATTTATCTCCTCATCAATAATGCCTGTTATGTTCAACATTCTTAGAAACGCTTATTTCTTTTCATGAATGGCTGCGCGGATTTCATCATTCCACCAAACATCACCAGACATTCTTCCTACAACCGCAGTACCACACACTTCAACCGCACATCTAACAATGATATCTCGAATCATAGTCCATGCGCCCTCTATATCTTTGTTGCTTATAAGCGCCTCCCTAGATTATCCTATTTATGTGTTCGTTTATCTTATTCTGAAAATATATTCGCACTTATGGCTTCTTTTATATATCAGATAATTATTATTTACATATTGAGACTTTTATTTCCATACTATGGGTAGCAGCGTCATTTGTAGAGTTGATTTTCAGTAAATAGTTATAGAGATAATTTACACTCATAGATTGGTACACATACCTAATGGAAGAAAAAGCTGATCACCATGTACATTTCTATAGGTATTTTCGAGTAATTTTCGAAGCGGCATTGCTAGTGGCCATCCTGAATCCACATAACATATTCAATATAAGATGTGATTTGAAAAATGAGCTAAATAAATATCATTATACTTTCACTAATATTATCTTAAATAATGATTACATCACATTTCTGTTCGTTTTCATAGTAGCGTAGGTACAAAATAATTTTTCTTCTATGCGTGCGTAAGAAATTCTACTTTAAACATCTGTTTAGCAACCACAAAATGCTACATGTACTACCAAATTACCAGGTGTATACATATGAAACCGGTATTTTTTCAAGAAAAAAACACATTTATTTCAAGAGAATGATAACAAATATTTTATTCAAAGTATACGCCC
>NC_046662.1:86454620-86462357 GCF_010883055.1 Belonocnema kinseyi | reverse complement strand
CGCCAATTAGCACAAATGGTAAGTTCCGACAGTGCCTACAAGTGTGCCTACTGGCCGCTAAATGGCAATACCGGTTTCATATGTATACACCTGGTATTATTGCAGAGTGTTAGAAGATTATTTAAGAGATGTCTCTGATTATATTGTATCGCAAAATAATATATTAAAAAGCTAGAGGCACAAGGCGGCGAGGGCTAGATGGTCTAGAGATACCGGATTTTCCGAGTTTTCGACGGTACAATATATTTTAATATAATGATAACACTGGACCTGTATGACACATGAGAACAATGGAAACTACGAGGTTATGTGTGGAGTTATGTGTGGGGCAGAGACACACGAGACATGAACGCTCATAATCCCATCACTTTCATTTAGATGTCCTATGTATTGCTTTCACCCCTAGGCGGGAAAGTAAAATGCACCCCGCCAGCTTGTAATCAGCAGGAATCGGCTACTTTCGCTTCGCTGAAGAGTCAGTGGTTTAAGCGGAGACTTAGCCGGTTTTGGGGCTGGAGAAGGTGGGGAATTACCCAGATAGAATGCCTTTTCGTAGAAAACGCTTTTGTTTGTTCCCGCCTGAGCGACCGTCACTCACCCTACGCAGCTCCTTTAACTCCTTAATGCGGCACGGCGTCAATTCTTGGAATGACTATATCAGGTGGCTCTATCTCTAGGGTTAACTGTATTATTTATAAATACATAATCTATACATAAGTAGAAGTTTTTCTTATGCCGTAGGAGCTCTTTAGTTGATGCCATAATGTTTATCATATAACATGATATAATGTGATATAATACAATATAATCATAATGTGTTCATTACAACTTTCAAGATTTTGCTATCCACTACAGAGGGAGGTTTGGCCTATGCGTTCATCAAAGGAAATCGAACAAAAAATGTTCACTTAAAGAAGAAGTCATATTTGTTGCATCAACATGGGGGTACAAGCTTTAATTGTGCGAAGATCTGCGACGAATAATGGGAGGGGTGCAAAAAGGTTTTAAAATATCGTGACGTAATTTTCGAACGGCCTCATATTAACCCGTGCAAAAATAGTCAAATGTTTGCCTTATTTTCGATTTGGGCCAGATCGGGCACACAATTTTGTGGTTGTTAAATTCGGCCCCCTCTAGACCCCAGCTTAACAGACAAGCTTGCCAACATATGGGGCTCCATTAATTTCGGGGAATAAGTAGGTTGACTCCAAATCGCCCAAGTTTTAATAAAGTGTCAAGCGTTAAAAATATTTCAATTATTATTTGTAAAAGTGGTAAAATAAGTGGGAAAAAATGCCAAAAGTGAGCACAAGATGAGTGCGTAGGTATGGTATACTTCAAGATATTACTCAATCACGTGTTGAAGACTAGAATAAGTAAATTGATTAAGAATTTTAAGATGAAACGTAACCTCGAAATGAGGTTATTTATTTATAAGAAAAGTAGCACAAGTAATATTTCATTTGTTGAATGTGAAAACGAATAAGATCGACAATGACGTCATAAACATATTTATTTTCACGTATTTTTAGGTGATTTGGTACAATAGGAATGTAAATACAACCTTCTTATTTATATTCGCTTTTTTACAAATAACTTAAAGAGCCAGTGCGATATTATAATCCACTTATTTCAAAATAACTTTCCACAATTAAGTTCAATATAGAAATTGAAAGCAACTTAAATTTAGAAATTAAAACCAAAAATATATTGCAAAATACTTAAATGGTTTATCATACACAAATGCTGGCTGTTATATTGCGTCGTTTGACTTTTTCCGTTTGCTCGAAAAAAAGTGTCTGACATACTCCAATTTTTCCATATCGCGATCTGTTAGATAACCTGATACTTATATTCACAAATTTCAGTTAAGGAGGTGATATATTTGATTTTAATATTATTTTATTTAAGAATCCCTTTTAATTAGGAATAAGAATAATAAATTAATTTGGGACCGATCGGGGCTCGGCATGGTTATCTCTGGGCGCAGCGCTAAGACCCCGATCGGGCATCGCATTTCATTTCGTGTCTGGCCCCATCTAGATAGCCTGATTTGGGCCAAATTCTGCCCGATCTGGCACCGATCAGATCCAAATTGGAATTTCTGCACGGGAAGGAATCTTTTATTATTATACACAAAAAGAAGCCTTCTAGCTAACTGAATTTCATTCAAAATAACTTTCCCAAAAGGAGAAATTGCAACATTCTAAAATAACACGTTCAGCTTCCTTGAATGTAATAAAATGTCCTTGAGCCGACCCATACACCTCCCTCTCGTTTATGGAAACTGGCAACTTTAAAGGGTACTGATATTCAGTAAAGTCGTAATATGCTAACGCACTTCCACGGTTATGGCATACCCTTAATCAAGTAGAACCCTGGGATGTCCACTGGAGTGTATCTTCCATTTGGACCAGGTCGTTATGAAGCGAGCACGTTGTCTTTCATCCACTTCGTTGAGCAAAGTACTCATTTCCGCACGTTTATCATGTTATTATGAACTAAGACAACATTTCTTGATACTAGAATTTCTTCATTTAAGTTTTGATGACTAATGAATCATAATTTGGAAGTAAGGTACCATTCAGGAATATGAGGACACCTAAAAAACTAGCGATTAAAAACATGACTCAATTCGCATAAGAAATTTCCCGTGAAGAAATCACCCTAATTGTCAGAATGTTAAGCTTTTTTATTTGTTCTGACTAGAAAGACTATGTGCTTTTAGTTAGACCCCAATTTTGTATTTTAATCAGAATTTAATTGATTCTTGATTAGGATAAAAGGACCGAAAAGTTCTAGTCAAGTTTTGGTCAGTCCTTAGTCAGCTTACTTCAGATGAACTTTCGGAAGATTATGCTGCATTATATATAATGCTGTGCCTACTATAAAAGTTTGTATACACTGAATTTCTATTGAGGTCTTACGATTGAAATAAGAAGTTTTAACATGATTGAGTATATCAAATCCAGGTCAGACTTACTAAGCATGAAAATTAAAATATAACTTAAACATTTTATTCACTACGAACCTAGCCATAAAAATCCAACGGTTTTCTGAATTTGATTCAGAATTTCTCATTACTAATACTTTCTCTAGATAAAATACAATTTAAAGCGAATTGTTCTAAAAGGTAATTGAATAATGATGATAATATTGTAAATAATAAAAAATTGTGTTTTTCCTCGTATGATCCAAAATTCTACATAATGTCAATTAGTACGGTCGGAGGGACGAGATATAATGGGATGATTGGTGAAAATTTTATCGAACACGCCCCACCATACAGTTGAATGTAGTAAAGGTTGAGTTGGGTTTAGCTTTTGGCCCATAACTTTTTTCGATGATAATATTTTTGGGCTTTCATTGCACCGTTTTGAAGTTCTATTAAATCTACCCTGCAACAGAAAAACATACGTAAGCGACATTTTTTCAAAAAATGGTTATTTTTATTAGTGGAATCGTGAGACTAAGCTGCGTCTGACTATCACGGTTAACATTATAATTTTTTATTATTTATATTGAAAAATGAATGTTTAAAATTACAAATATTGAGCAAATGGACCAAATGCAACATAAAAATGTATGGAAAGTACTTTGCGGTGCCTGAAATTTGTAAAAGAAGGCGAATACGTCACGAAATATAAGGGAAGAATATCTAAAGTATACTTTACGAATCTTTC
Organism: Belonocnema kinseyi; assembly: GCF_010883055.1. Classification (NCBI taxonomy): domain Eukaryota; kingdom Metazoa; phylum Arthropoda; class Insecta; order Hymenoptera; family Cynipidae; genus Belonocnema; species Belonocnema kinseyi. Next base: position 86,458,674 of record NC_046662.1, on the reverse strand, counting down.
GTCTGGCAAAAGTGACTGAGCACGTTGCTTGATACAAAATCAAAACTCCACATGTGCCAGTATGTGCTGCACGTAAAGTCTCAAATGGTAAATGGGTTGAGTCGAGCAAAGGTGTCCAAGCGAAGAAATGCGCAAGCGATGTCGGTTAAATTCGGCATGCCATACATGGCGTTTGTGAATTTCTCTTGTTGTATCGAGGGCCGCTCGCTCAATTACTTTACAGCGAAACACTACGCAAGCGACTTTGTGTACTTCTTAGCGGGGATTTGATTCTAGAAAAATCTGCAAGTACATTTTTCAATAGCAATTGTTTAAATAATCAATTGTTCCTTACACAATCAGAAAAAGCACATGCGTTTTACCAAATAAGAGTACTTTCATTAATGAAAATGTGTTTCCATACTAAAGTTCTTTGCACAACTGGCTTTTCTTGAATATCTCTGTTCAACTCATAGAGAAATTAAATAACTTTTCAGTTTGCACGGCAGAAATAGTTTACCTTTTGTGAACAAAACATATATAATTCGATGCAAACGAAAATTTTACAGCCGATTTTCTGAATGCCTTCCAATTTTCCAAAAAAAATTTCATTATATAGTTTGGGACACCTCTTAAACTATGAAAAATAGGCGTAAAAAATAATTTTAAAACGCCCGAGTAAAACTTTTAGTAAGCATTTATTTGTTTAATTAGGTTTTACATCAAAATGTTCAACCTATGAATTTAACGACATTTTTTAATTTTGGAGGAGTTGATCATTATTATATGCAAATTCCTCTCTAGACATAACAATTCATTTAATTCTTAACATATTGAACTCATTTACATTGCAATTTCGATGATAAATATTCATTGGGGTTGAATAATGTCAACACGATCAAGTTTCTACTCCTTATAAACACACTGTTTCGTGCAGCTGCAAGAAGCATCAATCATTTTCTCAAGTTAACTAAAAAGTGAGCTAGTTTTAATACTAATGTGCGACTATAATAACAGGTGGCACCAGTGCAAATAAATGGAGGAAACGCGCTGTCCCAACCTATGCAATGTCCCAACCTGTAGTGTAATAATATCCTTAGGCAAAGTCCTGTAAGAACTTCGAATTGGCTTCTAGTGTGTTAAACTTGGCAGATTTGGCCACACAATGGTATACCTGTATTTTCCTACGAAGCTGCTTGTACATGCGTCGAACGATAGTTAGCCAGAGATATGGAAGAGTCCTTCTGGACTCACAAACCTACGGCTGGCCACTGTACTCTCGAGATATCCAGAAACTACATGAAACTCTCAAATCGCAAAGTTCAACTAGGATAGTTGGGTTTATGATAAGGAAATTCATAAAGTTCTAAATCCCTGACGCTTCTAACACTGAGAGCGAAGAGAAGTTTCAAGGAAGAGGAAAGCATACAGGAATCGTTGAGATATCGAAGAAAAGAGTGAAAATTCTACTTTTTTATCACTGACGGAAACTTTTAGAATATCTAATCAATATAAGAAAATGTTCGATGTAAAATAGATAAGATATAAAATTAATAAATCAAAAAATTCTGCAAAATCAAACTTAAACAAAGAATTTAAAGAACCCCAAGTAAATGTAAGGAATTCGACCTAAATCTCAAAATTAATGAGAAAGTTCTAAATCAATTTAAAAATTTAACGAATACAAGTCAATTTAAAAGAAATTAAAATAGTTTAAATATTCTACAAGGTAATGGCTGGGTTGTGTCATATTTAATATATGAAATAGGTGTTACTTTAGTCTTCAGGATTCCAAACTTCAGTCGCATATACAGCTGAATTTATTTTAATAACTATGTATATAATTACATAGGAATTAAATAGTAGTTCATAGGATTTGAAAGAATTTAAGATAATTTGATGTCATTCAAGGGATTTTAAAGAGAATTCACTAATAAATGTGCATCTGGATTTAGTAGTTTACCCACTCAAGAAATGAAGGTTGTCCGATCTAAGCCAAACTTAGTGAAAATGTTGTGCTATTTGATAGTAATTTATGGGAAAAAATGTTGCTATTTAGATGAATATTAACCACAGGGGAGGGGTTGGCAATTTTTCTAATTGCGATAAAAAAATTGTCGTTTTCTATCGTTTCGAAATAGGCTTCACGTCCTTTATGCTGATCATAAGAATTTGTTGAATAAATGAATATTTGACCTTCAAAAATGAAAGTCAATAACTGATTTTAATTTCTTTTTAAAAGGGATTTTTAAAATTGTTTTGCTAAGCTCTTACGAAAGCTTGCAATTTTTCTGTAAGACCTTTAAGGTTAAAAGTGGAAAATTTATTTTTTATTTATAACAATTAGCGATGAGTTATTTCAGTGATTATACGAGCTTTTTTGTCGTCTTATAACACTTCTAACAGTTGCAAAAAAAGTTGACTTATAGTTTCGATATGTTTCTCACTCCCTTTCCATTGATCATAAGAAGTTTTTAAAAAAGTTAATATTTGGCTCTTAAAAATAAAGGTCAAATATAAATCAGACTTTACTTTATAGAAGGACGTTTTTTAAAAAAAAAATTTCAGCTCAAAACTTACCTCTAGAAAAGTTTTAGAAATGGGTATTCAAACAATAAAAGAAGTGAATGTCTGCCATAATGCAATAAACATCAGTTATTATTAAACATTATTTATTACATTTATTTACATTTAATAATACGCTACATGATTATAAATACATTCACATGAAAAACTGACGCATTTTTATAAATCTGATAAATAGATCGGCTGCCGTATTTTCATCCATGCGAACATTTCTATCCATCGCCAGATAAACCTGACAGCTTTGTGAAACAATTGACAGCTGTTTTTATCGGACGGCAGATAAAAACAGCTGTCATATTTTTGACAAAGCTGTAAATTTTTTTTTTTAATTTTTTGAATTTCTACGTGCAAATATTTTCTTTATTAGCATTTTTGTCTTATTCGCCTATTTAAAATGTATCGTAAACGCCAGGTAAATTACAAAATAAAATAAAGCAATCAATCCATGTAATTTTTACTATTGACCACAATTTTCTTATGAACTATATTTATAAATTTTATATAAAGAAGATTAATGTAAGAGACATGTTCACTATTTAAATACATGATAAAGCAAAATGGATAAAGGACAAAATTAAAATTATACATAATGCATTTACCTCGCGCTCCGCGCTCGGTCTTTGCGCATTACCCTCCACTGAGAGAACTCATTTAGTCATTCGTACTATATCCGTTTAGTAGACGATCGTTTCGTATATTATACTATGCATTTAGTGTCAAATACTAAACGCCGTTTGGTTCCGTTTAGTAAATGCCACTACATAGAACAGTACAACCTCTGACTATCTGGTTAGTCGGAGCTACTAAACGGAAAATCATGTAGTACCATCTACTACCACTTGGGTCGAATACTGCCGTCCTGATGAAGAAACACTCATCTGCATTTTAGACGATCCGAGATATTCAATAAAACGCGTTTGCATCTGTACCTTTTAACGTATGAGATTTTTTGAAAAGAAAAGTACTGTTCTTGGGTAAATCGGACATGCTCTATTCATTAAAACAAAAAAAAATGGAGAATTCCAATTATTTATATGCAAAACTGTAGATAGGCTAAATATTAATGCAGAAATTCGCCGAGAATCCTCCTTTCGGTAGATAGGCCTAAGCCTATCTACCGAAAGCAGGAATCCGCCTTGAAGAACCTTCAAGTTTCCTGCTGAAAAAACTTAACAACTACAAATTTTCCAAAAATTAATTAAAAAATAAAATTAAGTTGCAATTATTAATTTATTATTAAATGAACAAATCAGTAATTAATTAAAGTATAAAATTAAGTTGCCATTATTAATTTATTATTAAATGAACGAATCAGTACAAACAAATCAGTGTAGAACGAACATTTAAAAAATGTGCGCGATTATTGTAAATTATTTTTAAAAATTACTTTTAAAAATAACAATTTTTCAAATATCACCAAATGGTTAAGATAGTCTCTAAAATGATAATAATGTATTAATTATATTTCTATAATTATTTCAGATTATTA
>NC_046662.1:86451612-86454520 GCF_010883055.1 Belonocnema kinseyi | reverse complement strand
AATTACCCTCGAATCCTGGTGAAGAAACTTATCATGTACTTGAGCTATTCGATTTCAGGAAATCGGACTGCAGGAAGACCGAAGATCCTGGTAAAAAAAAACGCATCTGCGCAGATGTGTCTTTTTCATCAGGAACTCAGGGCTCAGCACTATGTCAAATCCTGGAAATCGTGTAGATAAGCTAGAATTTCTGCAGATGTGTGTTTCTTCAGCAGGAATTCTCGAAAATCTCTGTAGATAGGCTAATTGAGACCTAATTATCTCGAGATTTAATTACAATTTTTAATAATGATTAGCATAGTTAAATTCGTCTTTTCATTATGAATCCAATCATATAAAAAACTCGTTTTTGATAAAAATGCAGATGAGTGTTTCTTCATCAGGACGGCAGAATACTAATCGACTCCATCTTGATTTTCATTGATCTGTGATCTGTGGCAGCACGCCGCACACTGAGACATGCTATGTAATATAGTATAAATGTTAAATATTAGATTAGTGAATAATAATTAATGTACATTTTGATTTACGTGGATATGAATTAAAGTATCTTACAATAAAACAATATTCGAAACTTTCATCATGTTTTTTTTTCTAGAACCCTGTGTTTATTATTTGCCACTTCTTTTACTAGTAAAATTCATTGATCGTGTGGTAGGAGCTACTAAACAGTACGCTGGATTAATAAGACCTACGAAACAGGATTAGTATAAATGACAAAGCGTGCAGTGGAACCTACTAAACATGATTAGTGCGTACTACGAATCGTTCAGTAGAGGCTACTAAACAGGGATAGTATAAATGACAAAGCGTAAAGTGAGATCTACTAAGCAGGACTAGTGCATACTACGAGTCGTTCAGTAGAGGCTACTTAATGCTATCTAGTAGGGCTGACTAAACGGACGTTGAGTCGATTCCACTAAATATCTAGTCCGTCCATATTTTACTAAACGGTACAGTAGCTATGACTAATGACTTAGTAGTGTACACTAAACACTTCTCTCAGTGTCCACATTTGTGCACAGACCACAATGCGAAATTTTCTACATTGTATGTTAAAAACTATTATATCAAATTCCTATTACAATTTCTTTTTGTGTGTACCTTGATTTGGCACTGCTTATTCAGATATTGCAAAATAATGTTCACATTTTATTTTTCCTGGTCCTAATAGGACCCTGTTGTGGTTATTTAATCCTTTTCCCTTTTTTTTAAGGAAAATACATATATTAAATTATATCATATAGTGTAATTCAAACCCCTCATAAACTACAATCATAAACTGAAGCTGAACCTTAACCAAAAAATTTGGCTAAAATAATTTTAAAATGTATTTGGTATCTAGTGAAAATTTTTGGATCTATGAAAAAAATAATTTTTTCTATTTTTTAAAGATTTTCAAATTTTTTAAAAGTATATAACTTTTCTAATTTTCATAAAAATTACAAATTTTATTTGGATAATTTGCAAGTCTTTTACCCATCTATAAGAAACTTTGACAAAAATTTATAAAATTTCAACAACAAAAATCTCAAAATTTTTAAAATGCACTCAATTTTTTAATTTTGGTTCGAAATATCTGATTAACGAACTTAGCCTTTATTTTGGGGACCTTCAGAATGTATCAAATTCTTACTCAATTGGACAAATTCTTTTAAAGATAGCGTGGCTTCAACATTCAGGTAACCATACATACATACAGACATACAGATATACAGACATACAGGCATACAAACAGACAGACACCGATGAAATGTTATGGTTTTCGGATTCTTTGAGTGCCGAAACGTAAAGATCCGTTAAAAACTAGAGATTGAAAACTTGGACGATTACATTACATTTTCAGGAATGAGAATGTAAAAAAGAAAATCATTTGTGACTTTAACATGATTTAATTACATTTATCTGAAATGCTATCAAATTACAAATTTTTCACTATATTATTTATGTATTATTATTGTTAAAAATACTTAATTCTTTGCCTAATTTACGTAAAATTTAATTTATTTTTTTTAACAAAAAAATTTGGAGCGGACATGAACCTATGTTTTAACCTGTATGACCTGTTTTTCCAGCCATTTGGACCAAGTCCCAAGAAAATTCCAGTTTTTTCGGAAAGTGCGCTATGCTGTACACGGCGATGTGGAATATTTTGTATGCCAAAATGTCGACTAATTGTTGAAAAAAATGTTATAAATTTGTGAGAATGAGGACTCGCTAAGAACTGAAATTAAATGTATTTATGTGTAATTTTTTTTAACATGTACAGAATTTGGGGGAAAATTAATCTTTATCCAGTTTTCATTCAAATCATATTTAAATTAATTCTTTCGAGTAAAAGCAGAAATTAAATTGACATATTTCTAATTTTTATTGGTAAATAGTTCCATAAATTACTCGAAGCTATTAAAAACAAAATTACAAAAAATTGGTTTTTACCCAGTTCTCATTCTCATGGTTCAATAAATTTTTTCCAAATCAGCTTTGTTTGTTACATTTTTACTTCTGGTAGTGGTTCCTACACTGCCGATCATCTTCCTGCACTTTTTTATACGCCTGGCTATCTCTTCATATATCTTTCTTTATTTACATTCATCTTAACCTTTAACCGGCACTGCGGGTCTAGATGGCCCAGGGAAATGTTTTTACACAATTTCTCTTATTTAAACGATGAAACAAAAGGCATAGAATAAAAAAAATGATGAACACCATATTTTCATTTTTTTCTTTCGAAAAATCAGCTTTCGGCTCAAATTAATACCTTTTTGAAAGCATACACTATTACATTTATTATTGTATGAAATTGCATCATACGAGGGTAGTTCAATAAGTCCTTAGAATGACCAACAGATGGCGCGCGAATCGCTCCAAATCATCTGTTTTCAGTCAGCACCACTCCCGACTAGAT
>NC_046662.1:86436753-86451512 GCF_010883055.1 Belonocnema kinseyi | reverse complement strand
TGACCACATTTGGCGAGAAAAAAAATTCTCTTTCATCACGACAACGCCCGAGTTCACACATGCTTCGTTTCAATGGCTAAAACTGAAGAACTAAAATTCGAAACACCCACCGTATTCATCAGATTTAGCCCCCAGTGACTTTTTCTTATTTCCAAACTTGAAAAAATGGCTCGGTTGACAGAGATTTCCAGACAACGAAGACGTCATTGCCTCTGTAAGTGCTTATTTTGAGGAACTTCCGAGAACGCACTTTTCTGAAGGATTCAAAAAACTTGAAAAGCGATTGACCAAGTGTATAGAGCTCCAAGGAGATTATGTTGAAAAATAAAAAAAAAATTTACCCAAAAAAAATTGTTTTTATACTTCATTCTAAGGACTTATTGAACTACCCTCGTATAAAGAGTAATCAGTTTAATTTTGGAGTGAAAATAATAAAAATTTATCTAATTTTGGGTTTAAAAAACGGCATTTTTCAGCTTTCTTTAACGATTTAAATTTTATAAACTCTTTTAATTCATTTATATCCATTTCAAAAATATTTGCTGTTAATTTTAGGGAGCAAAAAAAATACATGCATTTTTACAGCCCGAAAAAGTGCATTCTGTGGTTGCAGTAAGCACTCAAATTTAGTAATGGGTCCATCTTACCCAGTGTCCCCTTTATGTTCCATACAGGAAGTGTGCAGGCTAATGTTCTACTTGTGGTATAGCAACCTTATCTTCTGCAATCGTCAAGCCACGCATCCTCACTGTGCCAAGACTGCAAACCTTCTTCTCCGAAGAGGGTCATTTTTAGACACCATTCTAGATCCCACCATAAATTCAATAAAATCCGCTATATTTGTTAGGAATAGAAAAAGAATAATAATGTTAGAACTTCTAACCATGAAAGTTCAAAAAATTGTCTACGGTGATGGTAAAGTGCATCCCTGACGTAGAGAGGGTATATCCCTCGTGGGTTCGGCACCACAGTCATCTGAGGGAAGGTGGCGCGCAGTTCTTGCGATGCGATAGAACAAAGTAGCGACATTCGCGACTCTTGAAGGGGATCTGGAGTTGCGGGGAATGTACAGCTTTCAGCAGAGTCGGCAACAGGAGTTCCTGAAGTGGCGTCTATGTTCAATGGTGGTGGAAGCACGAAGGAAGCTAGTTGCCCCCATAGGAGCTGTGCGCTGACTTTCGCCCCTATCTGGTCCTAAACCCTGCTCGAGAACTCCTTCTCTCTCACGACCCCTCGCACGTACTTCTACCCACGCCATGATTTCAGAGACAGGATTTCGTCCTCTTTTTTTCTTCCTCTCTTTGTCTTTCTTTTTCTCTATCTTTTTCTTTTCCTTCTCTCAATTAATGCAACTAACAATGTACCGAATGTCTCCCAATTGTCTCTTAAGTCAACTCTTATTTGTTTGTACTACGACTGCAACGAACCAAGAATGTAAAGTTTGTTTTATTAGGATTCTGAAAGCAACTACGGATTAAAGTAAAAGGAAGAGAATACTTGGCTCTTTCACTCAGAGATATATAGCTTTTATTTATAAATATTTTCTGCACGTTTTAATTGTGGAATTATGTTAATGAGGCTTCAAAACGATTGTCTTCAGATCTCTGCTGACTAGTCCTGCTGGCTAAAGTGTACTTCTCCGAGATTTATCTCTATCGGTGGGATTAACTGTTCGATGTAAATCTACGATGCACAATTTTCAAATAAAAATTCAGTTTAATTTTATTATAAATTTAATTTCTTAAGATTAGTATCTTGTAAACGTGTGCTCCACTTCAAAATTGAGCATATTGTTTAGTGTTTAATAAATACTAGAAAAATATACTGTTAATTAATGGTAACTAAGTTTCAGAGAAAAGTTAGGTTAACTTTAGAAAAAAAGAGTTTTTGTTCGATTATTTACTTAACGACTGTTATTACGATTTGTATTTGGATAAATAAAATAATACAATTTGAAATCAGTTAACGTCTACTGTTTAGGTTTTAAATTTGAAAAATCCAAATTTTGAAAGTGGGCCAAAATATTATGGTGAATTTTTTGTATGTCCATTTTTTGTGGCTAAGGACGTAGCAGACGGCAGCTTTTATTCCATCGTAGGATAAACATTCGCCAAATATCATGTAAACTTTAACAGAGGGAAATTTTACATGCATCAAAATGTCACTTTAGTTTTTTATGTAGAAGCATGTAAAGCAGGAAATCTTTTTTATTTTTTTCTTCAAACTTTCAAAATATGAAAAGAAAATTTTCTGAAAACCTCAACACACTTTTTTTCTTCCAAATATTCTTTAAAAATTTCTACTAATAGAAGAAAGGCACATTATCAGCATCATGCGGGCTGAACCAGTTTTGAGGCCGGGAGAATTTTTCCCCCCAAAAATGTAATTTTTGCATTTTTCTCGTTAATTATATATGGCATTGCAAAAGAACAAGGTATATTTTTAACAAAACTTTTTTAGACGTGTTCTCTTTTATTTTTACTTTTTTTTGCATCTATCATTGTTTTTCCGAGAAAAAGTTGAAAAGTTGGCTGTAAGAAAAAAGAATTCTCCTTGCCACAAAAATTATTTCGCAAGCATCACACTGGCAGCATATCTTCATTATGAGAGTGCAAATTCAAAATTATATATTTTTTTTTGTTGAGAAAATCGGTTTTCAATTTTTTCAGAAAAACTGCTTCGATTTTGTTAATTTTTAACCTTTTTCAATTTTTCTACGTATTTTCAAAGAAGACGATGAACGCTATTACAATCAAAAAATTATAATTCAAATACACATAACTTTTTAGAAACTTTTTTTTAAAGAAAAAATACGCTTATTCAATGTACGAAAAACTTTTTCCTATTAACTGTTTAATGGTATGTTTCTTTAATTTAAACTGAACTCAAACAGAAGTTTAAATTGAATTCAAGCCAGTCAATGACTGGCTTCTGGTGAGCCTTGTATTAAAAGCTTACACTTTTTTCCTTTTTCCGAATGTCAAACAAATAACAATGAAAATGAATTATTCAAACGATTTTTTCTTTAAATAGCTATTTTATTTATTTTTAAGGCTTATATTGTCTTATATTTGTTCAATATCGTCTTTGAGGTCGTCTATACTCTATACATTACAATATCACATAACGCTTTTAGGGAGGAGGTTTTCAAAACAGACATGTTTCCTAACATTTAGTAAAATGTTATCATTAAAAAAATAGCAAAACAGTGTAACTTCTACCTACCTGGTATAGACTGAAGTGAAAAAATTCTTTTTTAAAATCTGTTTTTGAGGTATCTTTCAAACTTGAGGGATCCGACAAGGCTAACCCTTAATATAAAAAAAGCATATATATGCCTGCTGCGCGGACACATTCTCATTCGCCAATACGCGCGCGGCACTTTGCGCCAAGTTTGAGCGCGCCTAGGGCGCCCAGGTATGCCCTTGTTTTCGTGCGTTTAATGCGTACACTTTAAGGCCATGTGATGAGTATAACAGCTGATCAGGTCAGCCCTAAGATCAATATTTTTTCACCCATATTGAAAAATAAAAGTTTAAATAACGCGGAAATTTTTTTCGGGAAATGTTAATAAATATTAAAGGATCGTTTGTGGCCTTGCAAAGAGTTGGAGGAAGAAAAAAGTTTATTTATGCAAATAATGATTATCGACGGACACATTTAGGTTTTACAGCAGAAGTTTGACACAGCTGATACCAGACTGATACGTATGTCAGACCAAATATGTTTATTTGCATTTCAAGTGCAAACATTAGTTTTTGCATTATTTGTGCATAATGTACGTGAGCGATTTTTGTTGTGTTGCCCCACTTTGATAAATGTAAACCTCATAACTAGCCCATTGAAAAGATTGCAAATTGCTTGCAGGGTTTGACGACAGCACGGTCGGTATTTCTACAAAGTAGTAATTTAAAAAAAAAACTTTTTTCACTATTCTAATTATTTAGGACCAGAGACACATTCTTACATGCCTTCTATTTATCGTGCCAAATTTTTAATACCATATCTCATTCCGTGTGGACGTAAGTTGGGAAAGAAAACTTCCACTGGTATTTTCTTAAAAAAAAATTGTTTTCTCAAAATTTCCACCGGAACAAAGCAGAAACATGGACTTTATTACCTCCTCTTTTATTTCCCAAACTTTCATAGCGATACCTCATTTCGTTTAGACGTAAGTTGGGAAAGAAAAATTGAAGACAAGGTTTGGTGACGTGACCCTCTCGTCACATGGCCTTAACGACATTTTTTCAAATATCATAAATATTATAACTTAAATCGATAACTGTAATTTGAAGTTCTGAGGAATTACAGCCATAAATTGTAACTGAAAATTTTTTCGATTTGCTTTTAAAGAAGGTTCTCAAAGCACCTACAGCTTTGACGATTACATTCTCATCACGAAACTCGCCGTTCACGCTCGATACTTTGTGTTGTTTTTCTTTGTAAGTTTTCAAAATGTTGAAAAGCATGTAACTTTTTTAATTTTTATCGAATTTGAAAATGTCAATACGATAATTTGCAAGTCTTTTTGCCGTGTACCAGAAAATTGGAAAAAAATTTCTGAACCTCATAAAAAATTTTTTTTGAAATTTTAAAAAGGCTCTAACTTTTTGAATTTTTATCAAATCGAAAAACATTTTTTAAGAAATTTTGACAAAAATTTCTAAAATTGAGAAAAAAGTGTTTAATTTTGAAAATGCTCTAAATTTTTTTACTTTGGCTGGAAATATCTGCTTAACGAACTTAAACTTCAATTTGGGAACCTTAAAACGTGTATCACATGCTGACTCGATTGGAAGAATCCTTCAAAAGTTTGCGTGTCTACATTCAGGTAACTATACATACAGACATTAATGCAGGCAGACAGACAGACAGACATACATACCGACACTGATCAAATTTTATTATTGTCGGATTCTGTACGTGCAAAAACGTAAAGATCCGTTAAAAACCAGATATCGAAAATTTGGATGATTACATTACACTCTTATGAATGAGACTTTAAAAAAATAATTTGGATTTAACTTTTGACTACCACAAAGTGTTTGAAAAAGTTTAAAGTATGAACAATGAAAAATAAATTGTATAGGTTAAAAACTATTTCGAATTTTTCATGTGTAGCTTTTTCTATGAAAAATAATGATACAAAATCGTATTTCAGAAAAAAAGAATTTTCGACCAAGTTAGAGTTTTTTTTAAATACCATGAAAATTTTTTTTCTGTATTTCTTTAATGGGGTGCTCATTAGGATTTTTCAAGTTTTAGTTATAAAATTAGTTGTGTTCGAATGCAAGAAACAAGATACTATTTTTTTAACTTAGTTCTTAGGCCACTCTAAAATAGTGAAAAAATGCCAAATTAGCATTATTAAAACTTGTACTTCTTTTATTTAGAAATTTAAAGGCGAGTTTCTATAAAGGAAACGAAAAAACATATATGGAACGGTAGTTTTTGTTCATATGTATTTCAAAAAATTCTAATTAGATCAAAAATGATTTTATCTAAAAGACGATTTTAGATTAATATTTATTATTGAAAACTGTGAACGTAAAAAACGACGAAATTTTGCATGCATGGAAACTGTTTTTTAATTTTTCCAAATTTGAAAACTAAACTCCTCTCTAGTGGCTGAAAAGTAATATCCAAAAAACGTAAAGAAAAAAAACACAGGTTTCCCTGTTAAAACACTACAACTTACGCGGATTTATTTTTCTTAATAATGAAAAAATTAGATTTGCACTATTTATAAAATTTCAAAATATTAAAACATAAAAATCTCGTTTATAAGACTACCAAGCTGGCTAATTTTTGCTGACTTTGTTTTCATTTTGATCATCGGTTCGTGAAGACTTGAAGCATGATGATAATTTGTCATAATCATCGTTGGGCATTGAGTCCACAGTTGTGGCCGCCGGGAGCCCTCGTGGGCGGAGTTGTGGTCACAGCAGCGGGTTTAAATTAATTATATAAAAGCGACGATGGGCCGGCTAATCCACGCGCCGGGAAAATCCCCGCACCTAACTCCGGTTAAGTCTTTGTTTAACACTCGTGCGGATAATCTCTCGCCAGGGAGATCGGCGAAGCAAGAAACTGAGAAGGCGAAAGGGACCAGAAAAGAGAGAAAAATAGATGCCGGAGGACAGTGAGGAACAGAGAGGCTCATTGTAACCGGGGAAGAAAATAGTGACTTTTGCGGCCGACGAGCGAATCTTCACAACAACGAGGTAAGACGCTGTCGAAATGAATACAAATGACGCTCGGGTCACCTGCACAGTAATTGGATGATCCTCCATTCCGAGGATAATCCTGCGTTGAACGTTCTGGTGAGGACCGCCTCGTTCTTGCCTGCGGGTAAACGCCCACTCTTCGACTCTTGCTTCGAGAGTCTAACAAATTTCGACAGCAGAAGAGAGAAAAGCGAAAATCGGAAAAACCCAAGGAAGTAAGTGAGAAGAATCCTGTTCAGAAGGAAACCATAAATCAGGTAAAGGTACCCACCTTAACAGGCAAGTAATGTCGTGTTGTGCTGACAATGAAGGCCCATGATGCACCCTAATACTGTTACGACCCTTTTTCAAATGTGAATGTGCACAACTTTCTTGGCCAGAACCTTCACACAATTATTCTGCCGAATAACCATGGAAATTGTTTACGACCGGAACGAATTTTGCCTACAAAAACCATGTTAGAGTGCTCCTTTCGAAACGGCGGATTAGACTGCTGCCGGATTTGCAGGAGATTAGTACCTCGTTATTCGGTCCTCCAGTTGGTGGCTAATTTTTCATCTGGAAATCGGAAAGAATCTTGTGAGAAAAATGATTTTAATTGAAAATAACTCATAGTTGGGCTGAACCAACTTTAATTCCTTGAATATATAAAAAAGGCTATTTTGATGTTTAATAAAAGAAAAGAGTAATTACAAGCATCAAAAACATTATAATTTTCAATAAACATTATTTTTATTATAAATTATAGACTCTGAAACCCAAACAATTTAATAAAAGGTATTGAAATCATACCATTATTTATCAGATGAAAATGAACGATAATTTAATCTGAAATTTATCATTTTATTAGTGAACATTCCCAATTCAATAAGACATTGATTTGAGGATGTTCATTAATTGTTTTGACTGTAAACGATTTAAAAGAATTTTAAGACATGTTTTACAGATTTCAAATAATTTAAAATGGATTTCAGAGTTTGAAGAAATTATCTATTTCAGTTTCTGAGAATCTGAATTTTTTCAACATATTTCTGAAGGTTTGAATGAACTTAAAGGAATTATTTCAGATTTTTAGAAATTTTACGGCATTTCAAAAGGTATTTAAGGATTTGGCCAGATTATTAGAAATTTCTAAAAATCTCTAAAAATCTGAAAAGGTTTTTGAAAGATTTCGAAATACTTTTTAAAAAATTTCACCACTTTTCAACGGATTTTGAGAGAGACCAAAGTATTTTCACGAATTTTGCAGGATGACAGGCGATTTTAATGGAAATTCAACACAGAAAAAACTGAAGTTAAATTTTGTTGCATGTATAATTTCCCGCTGTTAAAGTTTACATGCTATTTGGCGAAATTTTATCATTCGATGGAATAGAAGCTGTCGTCTGCTACGGCATCCTTAGCAGCAATGGAAAAAGGCAAAGTATGAGTGAATTCGAGCTATAAATCGAGACAGCAGATTTAAAACAACACAGAAAAACGAAAGGTAGAATTTTTTGCAATCAAGACTTGCAAACGGTTAAAAATTAAACTTATTTCGGCGAAAGTTTAACTGAGGTTAGGAGAATAATTCTGATCTCGTCTACTGCATCACGATGAAGTGAGCAAATTTCGGTAACACATGTAGAATCAGTAAACAGAAAATACGAAAAAAATGTGTCCTTACTGATTTATCTCCTCCGAAATAAATTAGATTATTGTAGAGAAATTAGAAGTGATTTAATACCTTTCATCAAAAAGCGCAAAAAGCAACTAATCGACTGACATATGGGAATCCCCAGTTCTCACCAATTTAATGAAATTAAACGGTGACAGATAGCGCTGGCATCGCAATTCTAGCGACATCGCGAATAAAAATGGAGCGATTATAAGGCGAAAGATTATCCAGGCACGGTTAAAAATTGGAAATTATCTTCGATTCATGCAAGTTTATCCGGCACAGTTAATTTTTCTTGCGATGAATCTTTCACCCGCAAGCGATGTAAACTTTATCTTTCGTTTTTTCTGAGAAGGATTTGAAGTGATTTTCGAGTATTTCAAATGAATTTGCAAAATTTCAAGAGATATTCAAAAATGTCAAAGGATTTCCATTCAAAAAGATTTGAAAGATTTAATCCAATTTTAAAGGATTTTCAAATATTAGAAAGGATTATAAAGAGCTTTGACAGATTTTAATCTTTTTAAAAATATTAAATGATTTCATTTTAAAGATTTTAATAACTTTTGAATGTTTTTTTTTTTATTTCGAGTAATATGGTAATATTTCACAATATTTTACGGAATTTCAAAGATATTAAACAATTTTTGTAGATTTTAAGGATTCCCCGTGAATTTTTAAAGATTGTAAGGATTTTTTATCAGCAATATGAAAGAAATTGATAAGGGATTTCCACAGTTTGCCAGGGTTAAAATAAATTTCCAGAAAGCTGAAACAAAATAAAAAAATAAACAAAAACTCATCTATTGTATCCCTGAATAAGTGATCACGTAATCACAAGAATTTTGAAATTTTGTTTGTAAGCTAACAAAATGTTGTGTAATGTGCATCGTATAATTTTCGTGTTAACGAATGCGGTAACACTTTATTAATATTTCACTCGGTTACACTTCGTATAATTTTGCGGGAAATCAGTTAAATATTTGATGAAAATTATAAATAATAATCTTGTTTTAATTAGCCTTTAAAGATGAATTTTTTCGAAGCAAAGTGCTCGGCTTTAAATTAAAAACAACGGAATCTTAAATTTAAATTTTTAACTTAAGCGCTTTGAATTAATGGGTTACATCAATGTGCACAGTACAAAAAAGGATCAATTTTGTTGCAGAGCATTTTGCTGCAACAATAATTTGACTCTCGAGATCATAATGGTCTGTCCATTCATATTAATTTTATCTTATTTTTCGGTTCATTTATCAGACTAAGCAAAATGGCCGGCAGTTCTTGGCGCCGGTGTCGTAACGGCATAACCTAAAAATTGTATCTAACTGCACGTAAGTGACAACTACACTTAGCAGGTGATATTTTCTATTTTCAGATTTCAATATTTTTTCAACTTTTCAAATACACTGCACGATTAGAAATCATAAAAAGTTTGCATATGAACTAAAGTACTCTAAGAATTTCAGCCATCTTGGTTTGACTTTATACATGATCCCGAATCAGATCATTATGTTCTCAAAGGTCGATCATTCACTCCGGCTGACCGAAATGCTCTTGAATTCGGTATCATTTTTGTTGCATATCAAAATGATATTGATTTCGGTATCAGTTTGAACACTTTTTTTACTGCGTGGAGCACGAAAAATAGGCATATTTTAGGATTTTTTTGGTTCGATAAAGAGATCAATCGAAATTTTGTAAAATGGGATTTATAATACTAATAATAAAGTACAGAGAATATTTTTTTCAAATTCGCTCATAACAAAATAGCGGCTTTGCAAGATTTCTCCGTCGGCGCCTTTTTCTAAGATGTCCACGGCCGGACACCTAACTCGCGCAATTTTTGATCTGGATCAAAAAACCAATGTTTTTTCGATTCTATACAACAACAGCAAGAAACATACGTAGGATTTTTTTCTCGATATATTTATTTTTCGTGATATGGTGCACTTTGAAAAAAAAGTTTCAAATTCCATTTAAAAAATCATTACAAAATTGTTTATAAAAAAAACTATGCAATATAAAAAAATCCTACGTACGTTGCTGGAGAAAACAATTTTGAATATATTTTTTAAATTTCAGATAGATGAGTGAAGATTTGTTCGAGTTATGTTTCCACCCAGTTCAAAATAAGTGCTTTCGAGAAAAACGCATTTAAAGTTTCAAGCACTCTAAAATTACCGGGGCATACCTGAGAGGCGTTGCAGCAGAATTGAAAATTTGGTCATTCAGACAATTTTTCCGCCCTCCATCTTTTAGTATATTATTTTTAATATCCTAAAACACGTTTTAAGCAAAAAAAAAATCGATTTTTTTTAAATTCTACAGTGGTTTAACCACTTAAGGTATTTAATCATGATTATATTCCACTAAAAAGAGGTTGATGTAAAAATGAATGAGGACACATATAATTCTTGATCTCTGAAATTGGAATTTTTATTCTATTTTGGTGTAAAATAATGCAAAATAAGACTTCAATTACTTTTTTAAAGTTCAATTTGAAAAAAGCATAGTCCAAGCTTCACAACTTTGGTAAGTATTTTCAACTATGAAATCAATTTTTCATACTAGTTATTAAAGTGCAATAGTGCATGAAATTTATTAACAGATGCTATATTTGTTTGTTATTGTCGCTTTAATAATAATTTATCTATAGAAAGTTTAGCAAAATTACGAACAACTGAACACTGAAAAATGAAAATCTTGGTAAATTATGCTTGAGTTTAAAAACATTATCGTTTGTTAAAACGACATTCTTTTAAGGTTTAAAATTCAACTGTTTTGTTAAAAGAATGTCTAAAATATACAATAATTTTACATTTTTGTTCTTTCTCGACTATAACATTTTTTCGTGCTTGAAAATTCAATAGTTTTGTAGAAAGTTCGTCTTTTCGGCTTGAAAATTGAGGAGTTCTGGACAAGAAGGCGACAGGCGTTCGAGAACAAGTAAAAGTATTGTCCAGGCTGTGACGTCAGGTATCAAAAGTGAAATTCGAAATTTGAAAAAACCAAAAATATAGTAAGATAGCTCTTGAAAAATGAACCTAATTCTCCATTTACAGTTTTTCTCCCGGGCTGCAAATTTTCCAGTAAATAAATAAAAACTGACTTTTTTCAAATTGAAAAAACCATGTTTTTTCACATTCAACTCACCGTAAGTAATTCGTTTATCAACTAATTAACAAATTCCTTTCTGGGGTTTATTCGTGACACTCTAGCGAAGGCTACAGTGTCCAAAAAGGGTCAAAAGTTAATTTCTAATGGTTTTTTTTAATCCGAATGAAAAACCACGTTTTTAGACTTTCACATTAAAAAAGTGAACGAGGAAGTTTGAGCTACGACAAACTTCAAGCGAATGAATTTTGCGCCAATATACTGGCCAACTTTTTGGAAAATCTCAATTCCATTTGATTTTTAGTTCCATAATTACAGCGAGTTTATTACGAGCTCGCGACGCGACACCACAGGATTTTTCAGGGGACGCCACCGGAACGCTGAATGGTGCGAGAGAGTGGACAAAACAAAGGATGGGCAAGGAGGATGTTTCAGGCTTCAGGTGAATTGAGATTTTCCAAAAAGTTAGCCAATACATTGGCAGAAAATTCGTTCGCTTGAAGTTTGTCGTAGCTCAAACTTCCTCGCTCACTTTTTTAATGTGAAAGTCTAAAAATGTGGTTTTTCATTCGGATTAAAAAAAAAAACATTAGAAATTAACTTTTGACCCTTTTTGACACTGTAGTCTCCGCTAGAGTGTCATGAACAAAACCCAAAAAAAATTTGTTAATTAGTTGATAAACGAATTACTTACGGCGAGTTGAATGTGAAAAACCATGGTTTTTTCAATTTAAAAAAAGTCAGTTTTTATTTATTTACTGGAAAATTTGCAGCCCGAGACAAAAACTGTGAATGGAGACTCAGGTTCATTTTTCAAGAGCTATCTAACTATATTTTTGGTTTTTTGAACTTTCGAATTTCACTTTTGATACCTGACGTCACAGCCTGGACAATACTTTTTCTCGTTCTCGAGCGCCGCGCCGGTCGCCTTCTTATCGACCAGAAAACTAAACTATTTGATCAAAAGTTAAACTAATTTCTTGAAAGTTCATCTTTTTAGTTAAAGATTCATCATTTAAGGACGTTGAAACCAGGTTTTCAGGCTGGTTCCTGGTTCTAATGTCCTTAGGTTAGAAATTCATTTATTCTATTGATATAATTTGTTAAAAAATCGCCCTTTTAAGTAGAAAATTAATTTTCTTGGTTGGAAATTCAATTATCTGGTTAAAACTGGATGTATGTATTTTATTGAAAAGTATTATTTTTTAGTAGAAATTTATTTTACATGTTTGAAAATTGAAATATTTGTTTACTAATTTATTTATTCTGTTGGAGAATTCGTCTTCTTTCGTAAAAATTATTCTCCGTCGTTAAAACTCCATACTTTTTCTTTATTAACTGATAAATCTTCATCGATTGAAAGTTCGTCTTTTGATTGTTAAAATATATGTGTTCTTTAGTATAAATGTCAGCTTTTGGTGAAATATGGAACTGCTTGGTTAAAAATAAACGTAATTTATGTGATAACCCCTTAATAAATTCACCAAAAATAATGTGTTCGGCAAAAATTTCATACGATAGGAAGGGGTGGAGCATTTTTTTTGGTGTTTACTGTGTCCACACGGATTGAGATATCGTGTTTAAAATTTGACAGATTGAATAAAAGGCACTAAAGAACGTTTGTATACATCAATATGTTTATAATTTTGAAGAAAGTTTATTTATAAATTAATGAAATAGGATATTACCATTCGAGTTATAGCACTTTGCAGATAATGTTTAGTTTGATGCATTTCAGATTTTTTGATTTGCGCATATTGCGTACTGACACAAATTTTGGACTAAATCGTCTAAACCTTAAAAAAATTAATACAAGCAATAAAAATTGCACATTCGTTGCAAATAAAAACTTTAGCATCTGCACGCATATAATCTATAATTATTTCTGGAGCATTTTTAGCGATTACTAGCAGAGAAAAAAATAAACTTTGAACGTCGATAAAGTCGAGGTCTCGTGACTAAATTGGTTCATGAAATTTTGGTGTAGAGAATGAAATGATTTTCATTTTTTTTGTCCTCACTACGTCCACACGGATTGAGATATCGTGTCCAGGATTGAGGAAGTTATACAGAAAGCACTAAGGAACGTTTCTATACATCAAAATGTTTATCATTACTAAAAAAGGTTTCTAGTAAAATAATACAGGAATAGGAAATAAACTATTAACGTCGATAAAGTAGATGCCTCGATTTTAAAAAATCGAGGAACATCTTAGAATGTGTTACTCGAAAATCGGTCCAAGTCCCATCTCAAGAAATGTGCATCTTCAAAAAATAAATAAAATTTTCTGATGGTTATATATTTTTGTGGATTTTTTGTTCTGGTGTGAAACAATTCTAACGATAAAAATAAAATTTCGCCCGGGAACGAAAGACAAGGCGAGTCCGACGCTGAATCCCGCTGGTTCGTTCACTGCCAGCAATACTTATCAGCTGATCGATTCAATGTCAAGGATTATGGAAGTTGTTTGGAGAACTCCGACGAGTAAATTTTAGCATATTGCTGGTGTTGCTATGTTTCCAATTTGAAATTTATCTTTCATTTTTAGGACCAAAAAAATGAAAATCATTTTGCACAAAAATTTCATGAACGAACTTAGTCACTTGATTTCGACTTTATCGACGTTTAAAGTTTCTTTTTTTCTCCGCTAGAAATCGCTAAAAATGCCCAAAAAATAATGATAGGTTACGTGCAAGCAGATACTTGTTTTTTTATTTGCAACGAATGTGCAAATTTTATTGCTTATATTAATTTTTCCAAGGTTTAGACGATTTATTATAAAATTGGTGTCAGTGCTCAATATAAGCGATTCAAAAAATCTAAAAATCATCAAACCATAAGTGATCTGCAAAGTTCTATAACTCGAATGGTAATATCCTATTCCATCAATTTATAAATAAACTTTCTTTAAAATTACCAATATATTGATGTATACAAACGTTCTTTAGTGCTTTTTATTTTATCTGTCAAAGTTTACACACGATATCTCAATCCGTGTGGACACAGTGAACACAAAAAAAAAGTTCATAACAATGGACTAGTTTGTCACGTGGTCACCGACGAGCATGCCCTTAAAACACAGTTTTAAGGGCACAGTTTTTTTTTCATTCTTAGGCCTATCTCAGAAAATGGAAGCATCAATGATACTTTTAGGGCAGAATTTAAAATATTTTTAGCATTACTTGTACAAAGTTAGAAAAAGGGCGATGCGAAAGATAGGATGAGTAGCACTCAATCCGCCCGCAAGTGCACGAATGAATGTGTCAATGATGTATATGATAGTAATCGGAGATGCGCATCTGATGGGAGGGTCTTCACGGCTCGTTGCCCCGCGAAGTGAGTCCTGAAAAATGGGGGCGAAAATAGATACAGAAACAGAACCAAGCAGAAGTCTGCAGATAATGGAGAGACGATGTACATAATGTACAATTGTGCACTTGTCCCGATCTATATGTAGCCTAAAATCTGACGATCTCACCCCTCTTTTTGTGTGATGCTCTCGAGGAGAGTGGATACTGTATCTATCCAGCCTTCGAGTGAGTTTGAGCGATAGCCCCAAAAAGAAGGGAGAGGTTTACATTGGGGTTGAAACTCGCGATACGTGCCTTGCCACATCTGTTTACAATTGAAACGAGTGGCTTGATTCTCTTGGTTTTATAGATTTAGCTACAGCGGCGTTTTGTACGTATAAATAAATACAGTAGACTTAATTAACCGCATCTAATCGAATTTTATCAAATTCCCTTTATAAAATTCA
>NC_046662.1:86419849-86436653 GCF_010883055.1 Belonocnema kinseyi | reverse complement strand
GGTTGCCTGGGACACATTTAGTTGTTCTGCGAGCTGTTTTTGCGTCTGACCATCGTCTTCATCCAGCAAAGCCTGCAATTCGACGTCCTCAAACGATTTCGTAAGCTTCGACAAGCATTCGATGAGATTCTAGCGCCGATTTACCCAAATGGAAACAGAAAATGAATGTTCCCCGCAAAGCGTTGTTTGAAGGCACGTATTTCGACATTTTCAAGAGCGAAAAAAATCACGATGTCATATGAAACTTGAAATGTTTGGTATTGGATATTGTTGACAGATGACAATACGCCAATTAGCAGAAATGGTAAGTTCCGACAGTGCCTACAAGTGTGCCTACTGGCCGCTAGATGGCAATACTGGTTTCATATGTATACACCTGGTATTTTAATTTTATATTTATCTTATTTATCTTCATTTTTAAAACTATGGAAAATTCGTTAATCTCATGGAAAATTTCTTACAGTATTCAGTCCATATTTTTCTTGTCTTAATTCTATTTTATTCCATTTTTTTATTTTTGATAAAGATTTTTTTTAATTTCCTCTTTTTCGTGTCTTTTTCGATAAATAATCTTAAACACATTTATTTTTAAAAATATGAAAATGAGGTTAATCTTACGGAAAATTCCTTCAAAGTATAGTCAGTCCATGTTTACTTTTCTAATTTTTTTTATTATATCTTTTTTAATTCCTTGGCAAAGATTTTGCATTTTAGATTATTTTACTTCCAAACTTCTTACATAATTTAATTTTTATTATTCAGTTAGGATAGTTTTTGTAAATATGAATTTAACATTTTAAGAACTTATTTCTGAAGATTTCTTCTTTAATTTTCTATTTAAGAAATGTTTTCATTTCATATCTTTTCATATTGATTTTGAAAATAATTATTTTTTAAAAATCCGGAAAAGGGATTAATCTTACGGAAAATTGTTTTTCGTAGGTAAGAAATGAGGGATGTAGGGGAAGGCATAGAAGGGAATTAGGGGAAATAAGGGTTGGGGAGCGGAAGGCACTTCTCCCCCCCTCCTCTCACTTTCTCTTATTTCCCCTCCCCTAACTTTCCCTCTTTTAAAAAAATTACGACGGACAGGCGGGTGGACCTACACCTGGCCGAAACCATTAGGGTTTCAGCCCGAGACTACGGAACCCTAAAAATTTCACCAAAGAATTTTATTAGTGTAGCTTTAATATAATGTGATGTAATGTAATTGAGATTATTCAGGATAAATTAAGAACACTCTCAAAGGCCGCAGATTTACTGAAACAAATTTAGTTATTGTAAAAAATACTTATATCTCCAGAATAAAACAATACATATATCGTTACGTACCTTAACGATATATAGGCAAAACAGCCTACCTGTGTAGGACAAAACTGCGTACCGCCAAAGATTTAAATTATACATTTTTCTTTAATATTCAAGGTTTATATTTAAAGAAGTAATTGTTTTAAACAAAATTATTTTATAATATGAATGAATGTACTCCTAGAAATATTAAATTGTCCATAAATTTTTAGAATTATAAATATAGTCCTTAAAATGTCTACTTTTTGAGACATATTGGTAATTTAGAATAACTGTTTTGTATCGAACAATTTTTTCAGACTATTCTGCCTTGCGAAACAAGAAACCCGGTAACTGTATTTTTTACGAAATTTTAAATATATATTTAATATATTTCCGCGATCATACAAACTCCCTCTTTTATACGTTATACGATTTATAATAAGACAATGGCTATTAGAATCTTAGTAAACAATTTAGTTTCCCCTGCACCTGCAAATTGTTTAGTCAAAAAAAAAAAAAAAAAAAAACCTGTAACTACATCAGTTCATGCAGTGCATCGTCGTTGGCTTGTAGACTTTGAATGTAGCCAACCGTTTTGTTCTTTTGCACAGCTTATTTTATTAGAATGTTATACAATTTCTGGACTAAAATCTGGAGGATAAACAAAAATTAAATAATTTTTTTATTTATAATTTCTAGATTTATATTTTAATTTGTAGGGACATGTATAGTCCTGTTTAATCTGTTGGTCTTATTCAAATAATTAGAGAAATTTATGTTTCAATCAATCTAAAGGTTTTCTTTGTGTATGCCTTAAATAAAAGGAGAAAACTATTTCTCATTTAGCCACCCCACTATTTTACATATGTATATCGTTCTTAAGATCAGTATTGTTTTCGGAATTATTCATGTTATGGATAACTGTCCGCACAGTTTTCGAATATGGTTACCCATGATGTTTCAATAAGACGGGGTAGTTTGACTGTCTCTAACGTGCGTTTTGGCTTGGTCATAATATCTGAACGACCCTTTCTCGTATCTGCTCAACGGCCACCTTAAGCCATCTTAATGTCTTGAAGGGACATTGTGTATTACCTACTTTTCGTTATATTCAACGAGCCACCCGTTATCTCGTCAACTATCCTTAGACCGCTGATTGGTCGTTCCAGACCTACTATTACATTTCGAGTTACATTGTTCCTTCCATCTAGAGACGAAAAATTATCATTGGCATAAAAATACTCCATTATATTTTTGTCCAGTTTTAAGCAATACTTTCAGTTTTACAAATATTTTAACACATGGTCCCATTTTTTCACAATTGCATTGGACTCAATAATTGTAGCACCTTGCTTATTATGAAGAGGTCAGCCTAAACTCGATCAGTGTCACCGATGCAATATATGAGGATGCGAACCACATAGCACGTCGAAAGAATGGGGTTGCGTCTTTTGTTAGTAGAAAAAGGGTGGGGGTAAGCATCGCGACGCCTCGTTGGTCACCAAAAGGACCAAGCCTCTCTTTCAATCTGTCATAGCGGTCACGAGGAACTGGTGCTTCTACCATTCAGCAGCCTTTCCCTTTTGCTATATTTCTTCATCTCTCTCGTTTTCAAACCACTTCTCCCTTTCTGTTTATAGACACCAGCATCGTACCAAGTCCATAATCCAAATAGAGGGTGTAGACTGTAGAAACGCACCAGCCGTAACCATCCGCCATATGTTCACTTACCTTCAAAGATATCCAGAATCAGAATTTACTTCACCATATCGCCAATCTTCTTTTCTTCATTAGCAGAGGAAACCGAACTGAACATTTTCAAGCTTATTTCTGACGTTTGAGCTTGTGAATTCGGGAGAATATGACGATAGGGAGCTAATCCTTCCTGATAATTAGGGAATGTAACCTCGCGAACCACATTTGGGCAAGGGGCTCGTCATATTCCGACATAAATCCCTCGTAAACTCGTCTCAGGTTACTTCGGGGGTTTTGCCTCCGGACTTGAAGGATGAATCACATGTTCTCTGTATACTCAACGAATTATGATGCTAGATCGACAGTTCATAAATTCCGTATCCTATAAGTCGGAGAACGAATAGCACGTACCATTTGGCATGGTACACGCATCTGTACCAATTGCACAAGAAGAATCGATCTTCTCTTTCTTTGTTTCACCTTCCTCCCTTCCTGTCAAACCCTTTAGATCATTTTTATCCCCCTCTTTTTTGGCTCTCTCGACCACGACGCTAATTCATGTTCGGTGACATCTCGTTGCCTTCGTAACAAGTACTATTGTCCTCGATCATCGCTCGGCACAATTGTGACCCTAACATCGACATTCAACTGATTGTGGGCACCTGGTGAAAAATATTCACTGAGCAATTACCAACAATTACGAGACTGATCCTGTTTGTTTGAAAACACACTTCTCCTTCAATTAACCTTCAGCCAGATTCAAATCCGTTTAGTAATTTTTACCTAGATCCATATGTATTATATGACAATAATCTGCTGATGATAAACAGACATAATTGGTTGAATATCGCCTCACTAGCTGGAGACAAACACGGTCTATTTGTAGCTTGTTATGAAATGCAGTCACGCGTACTTGTATTTATACGCACTCTGTCCCTCTCTCACGCTTCTGTATCTTTCTCGTTCACGCGCCCTCTTTACCATTCTACCATACAATCGCTCTCGACCTCATCCTCCTCTCCATATCCTGTATGCAAAGCAAATGTATCATATTGGCCCCAAGGGCTGCATTACAAACCCGATCATAGTACATTTCCGGCTGTGTATTAATACGTCCGTAAAAATGCATCCTATTTTTCACCAAACGAAACCATGACCACTAATTCGATTTGGATCTTGCGCAAATTTAACCTTTCGTTATCGTGCTGCCTCTTGGAATCTATAAATTAAATCAGTAGACGAAAAAACAAATTTTTCGCTATCTTTTCGTAAATATTGACGCTGAATTAGGAAGAAAGAGAGAGAGAGAGAGACGCTGGTATTAATTTATACCTAATTAAATCCAGTTTACTAGCGTCGTATAACTTTCAGACGGACATTTAATCCAAAGAAACATTACAGTATATTTACAGTGTTACTGCAACTCCGTGACCAATGAAAAAAACAAGAAAAGAAGGCATCGTAGAATCCCAAGTGATAATAAAACCTGGACAATCAAACTACGCGAGTATGACACAAGCAAAGAAGACAGATTACACGAGAAGGAACAAGAGACAAAAATACGAAGAAAGGGAAGAGAATACAAGAATGTGTGATACTACTGTTTGGTAGGGGTTGATAGCTGTACAGGACCAGAGACAATAAAAAGCAACCTTTACGGCGTGACGGAATTACCACTATCCACTGACCAACCACTGACCATGTAATTCCGCCTGGCCATTTCTTTTTCAACCTCATACCTACGAGTATATAATCGTATCCGAGACGAGATTGTGTCGTTTCGCCACCACTTACTATGCCACGATAACTTCGGGCCAGTTAATCATTTTTACATACATATGAATCTCTTTTCACTTTTCCAGTGTAATATTTTTAGATGTACACTGTTAAAAATTTTGATCAAAATTTAAAATGCATGTGAGTTAGCCGTTTGTACATACCGTAAATAAAAATGAATATACCGTCATATTGTATAATTAATATACATGCATATTAAAGTCGGTATAACAAATTGTGTGAAAGCACCAATTTCTTTGGTGTTTTCACTGTGAATCTTAGAATTTTAACGTTCATACAGCTGCCTGTAGGATTGTTTCCAATTATTCGCTTAATTGAACTTTTTCACTGAAAAACAATTTAATGTATGTTTAACTAGAAAATAATATGTTTTATTATATATAATTGAAAATTACTGCAAACATTATTTTCAGTTTGTGTAAAGTAGATTTATTGGACTTTTCTAACAAATTATCAACAACGATTTCAATATAAATAATTTGAAACGATGTGAACCCACTCAAAATCTTTGGAAATAAATCTTAAAATCTTTTGAAATCACTTTAAATATTTAAAAATATTTTGTCAATCCTTAATATCTTTTAAAATACTTGAAATATTTAAAAACTATTTAAAACCTTCCGTAGATTTGCTATTTCCCGCGAAATATTTTTAAACCAAATAAGTTTTAAATAATTGTTAAAATCTCACCAAATTTATTAAAGTTTCCTGAAATTGGTTGAAATCCATCAAAATTCAGTGAAATCCCTTACAGTCTTTTCATAGGTCATGCAATGTCAAAAGATTGTTGATAATCAATAGAAAATCTCTGAAAGCCTTTAAAATGTTTTAAAGTCACTTGCAATCCTTCTAAAAGGGCTGTGAAATCTCTTTAACTTTTCTGAAATACTTCAAAAATCCCTAAAATCGTTTTCAATACTCAACGATTCCTAAGAGTTCTTTGAAATTCTCTCAAAATTTCTTTCAATTCACAGATATACTGATAAAAGGCTTTAAAATATTTGACAATTCTTTACAGTCGGACGAAATAATTGAAAACCACTTAATATCTTTTTTTTATAAATCCTATAACATTCTTTTTAATCAGTTAAATTTGTCGAAAATCGCTTGAAATCCTTTAAATTTCCTTAAAATTTCTGTTAATCTGCTAAAGACACGTAAAGTAATTAGAAATACATAAAAATATTTGAAAATGTTTTTGAAATCTTTTAAAATCTTTGAAATCTTAATTTCTGGTGTACCCTCAACATTTGAATGATCAACCACAGGGATATTAAAGAATTAGCAGTTATAAACAAATTGAAGGTTATCAATGAATTTTAATTTTCAAAATTAATAAAAGAAGTATTTTGACGTCATTCAAAAGGCAATCAGGTTTACAACAACAATGAGTGCGAGATTTTCGAGACATTTGTTATACCACTTTTTTAGCTTTAGAGTGGGTCGAACAAAATTGAAAATTAAAAGCAGTCTTAAAAGTATCATTTTGAATATCTTATAACTATATGAGGATTTTAATAACAATATTCTAAGGTTCTGCAAGGCAATTCACAAAATAAGTGAGGGAACATTTACAAAATACGTGATACATTTTTCCGGAACTTCTGACCCTTTCCCCTCCACATGATACTTTTTCCATTGATCTTAACATGGAGAATGGGCCCCTGAATCTAAGTTTTCTGAAACTAGCTAATATTCCATTTCTTTTCTTTATCTAACAAATATACACCCAGAAAAAAGTTTGGTTGAATAAGAGAAACTTTATTTAAATCAAAGAAATTCTAGTATTGATATACGGTCAAAGAAACATTTGTTTGATTTAAAGAAATTTTTTGTTGATTTTTTTTATTCGATTTAAAGAAATATTTCGTTAATTTACGCGGAAAATTTCTTTAAATTATAGAAGTATTTTTTTCCTTCATCCCGAATATTTATTTGAATTAAAGAAATATTTAATTGCTTGAAATGAATTTTTTTTTAAATCAAAGAAATATAATTTTTTATTTAATTAACCTTTACATTTATTTAAATGAAATAACTTTTTTGTTTGCAAAAAGAGAACAGGTTAGTTTAAAATAATATACATTTCCTTTAAATCGAATAATGAATTATAAATAAATTAGCGTTACTTACTTTGTCCATCAGGGTCTTCCCACATATTATGCGCATGAATCTCATGTCAATTGCGTTAATTTTACTCTTATCTTTTTCTTGATTAGTCCATGTCTCGCTACCGTATAGTATTGTCGGTACAAATATGGAATTATGTATTGCCATTTTAGCTTTATTTGATATATTCGCCGTTTAATTTCATTAAATTGTTGAGAACTGGGGATTCCCATATGTCAGTTGATTAGTTGCTTTTTGATGAATGGTATTAAATAACTTCTAATTCCCCTACAATAATCTAACTTATTTCGGAGGAGATATATCAGTAAGGACACATTTTTTTCGTATTTTCTGTTTGCTAAATCTACATGTGTTACTGAAATTTGCTCACTTCATCGTGATGCAGTAGACGAGATCGAAATTATTCTAGTAACCCCAGTGAAACTTTCGCCAAAATAAGTTTAATTTTTAACCGTTTGCAAGTCTTGTCTGCGAAAAATTCCAACTTTCTTTTTTTCTGTGTTGTTTTAAATATGCTGTCTCGATTTATAGCTCGAATTTACTCATACTTTGCCTTTTTCCATTGCTGCTAAGGATACCGTAGCAGACGACAGCTCTTATTCCATCGTAGGATAAACTTTCGCCAAATAGCATGTAAACTTAAACAACGGGAAATTTTACATGCAACAAAATTTAACTTCGATTTTTCCTGTGTTTCTCAGGATAAAATTTCACTATTATTAATATAAAATATATAAAATCATTTTTTAATCTCTGCAAACTATTCTGAATTTTTTGTACACGTGGAGACCTTATAGCACTTCAGATTTGCATTAGAAAAGGAGAAGATTTTATTTTTAAAAAGCCAGTTTTTAAAAATTATTTAAGTTTCTTCTCGTTTATAATATTTACACAAATAATATTTTGTCATAGAAAAACTGAAAAAATGAAAATGTGGCAAGCTTTCGAAATATTCAGAAAGAATAAGAATAAAATTATTGAAGAAAAATAATATAAACATTCTATTTTTGTTGTACTATACGAGAGTTAGATTTGTTTGATCTAAAACATCCGAAATCTTTGGATTACATTAGATTCTTAAAATTGGGCATATTATGTAGATAAAAAAAAACTAATATTATCGATTTTTGCAAAACTGCATCTAATATTAAGATTATTATTTTAAATCATTCCAAGCAGAAAAATTGCTGAAGACAAGTATGCTTATCCTTCGATGTATACAAATTGTCGGTGAACAGATCAAAATTGCTCTCAATTGTTTAAAAAACTGTCTAATACTAAATAAACTGCCTACTAATTAAATATTCAATTGGATTTCCCAAAAAATTATCTTGGATCAGCCAAATTTTTTTTTGTCTATATAACAAACATATTCTGGGGTTAAATCTACCATACCTTTCTCTGGATCTGGGAATATTGGATCGCAACGGTGATCATACTCTAATTAAAAAGAATACAATTGTCCCTCACCAAGTACAACTGACAAAAGATCTACTTAACTACATTGATTGAAAGAAGCCTTAAACAATTAAATATGTATCTACAGTCAAAGTTGGACACATTGCAACTATTTTCAACTTGGAGTATTGTAAATTCTAAATTTCAAGTTTAATTTTCAACTTATAATTAAACCTGTTAAATTATAAGTGATTTTTAAAATTAAAGCAAATCGAGAATTATAAAAGATTGTTAAAATTCTTTTAACTTGCTAAGGGAGCATCCATTAATTAACGTAAGGCTTTATTAAGAGAGGTGGTCAGCGAAATCTTACGACAATGTTATAAACTTACTTATTACTTCTTATATCGAAAAGTTACAAACCAGAGAGGAAATCTACAATTTCCAAAAATAACTCTAAGGTAATTAAAAAACGCTCCCTAAAATAGATTTGAAGGCACGTTTAATGATCTTTCCAGAAATGAGTCTTAATTTATTTATTTAATTCACTTGTAAGCGATAATTCGGATATAAATTTGGATTTATAGAGAAAACACAGAGCCACTGGCGCACAAATTAAGTCAGTTGTGATGTAAACAGAGGATATTGCACGCAATGTGTCGCGCTCGCGGCCGGAACCGACCCTGTGCAAACAAGTTAATGTGAGAAATACACACATCCCCCTGTAGCTAATATTGCTCGGACAATTTTCGCACAAAGGACCTAGAAGCTGTGAACAGGGTGAGGGTTGTTAAAATATCGCACTAGATTGTAGAATCTTTCAATATTCCTGACACGTGCCTTTATAAAATTACAAGGTTACAGTCACTAAACAAATGTAACATTTCTTGCCAAGAAAGGAAGTTTAAGATGACTTTTATATCAAAGAAATATTAAATACTCATGGTAGCAGCAAATATTTGATTCTTCAAAATGCGTGTTTTGAACTAAAGTTTGTTTTTCCTTTGATAAAACATTAATTCACAGTAACACACGAATCCACAAATGAAAACTAATTGTTATCATTGCGATATATGAAATGGGAGATTCATTTAATACCGTAATTTAATATAATTTAGTATTATGCACATTGGTTATAATGCTACAAACGAGGATCAGCCAGTGCGATATGGCATTGTTAATCAGCAATACACACATTTTCTGAAAATAATGATTTCTATGCGATAACGTGTCGGCAAATGTTTCCCTCTACACTGAAAAAGAAACTAGTAGTTATTA
This sequence comes from Belonocnema kinseyi, assembly GCF_010883055.1. Classification (NCBI taxonomy): domain Eukaryota; kingdom Metazoa; phylum Arthropoda; class Insecta; order Hymenoptera; family Cynipidae; genus Belonocnema; species Belonocnema kinseyi. Next base: position 86,427,065 of record NC_046662.1, on the reverse strand, counting down.
AGCATGTACAATAAATTGTAGATATTTCCTAGAAATTAATTCACAAATTTTTTATTCACGGGTAAGTTACAGATCTCATTATAACTTTAATAATCGTGAAAATTTTCCCTGAGCTGTTTTTCGAGTTTTCTATGCCAATTTATATTTTAGTTAATTTCTTGGTTTTTTGCAATAAAAAATAACCCACTTCCAAAGATTAATTCTATGAGGGTTGGGTTTTCCTGTGATTCTACTCGTTAACCAATCGTTTTGGAAGTGGATACGAGTGAATGGACCAGTTAGTCGAAGTGTAACGATGCATCCAGGTCGAAAGATTGCTTTGAGAAGAGTAGATGGGATGATTCGAGGTCGAAGGGTGCGAGGTATGGCGAAATGTCACGATAGAGCACCCTTGAGGGCTGTAGTAAGGTACACATGACTTTTGCTTCCAAGAACACTCAGAAAAGACTATTTCCTCTCCAAAATATTGCAAGTTATATCTTTTCTTGCGCGGTTAAAAAGAATGATCAGTTTCTAGTTTTCTTAGATAAAATTTGTATTCAATATTCTGAATATAAAAATAGTATGTATTATTTTGAAGGAAACAATGTTTTGCTTTCAACGACCAGCATGATAGACGTCATCTGGTAGATAATATTTTCTGTCCTTATTACTTCTGACATCCACTTTCCCAGATAAAATCATTTCTTTCTAAATCTTCTTTTGAGATCTTAAAAGATTTTTATCTTTTGCGTCTTTTTATAGTTCTGGTCAACAATCAAATTGAAGTTTCGTTGTATACTAGCATATTTAAATTGACTTGCCATGAAAAATCTGTAGACTTTTTTCAGCTTGACATTTTTGGCCGGATTCTCGGAATTGAAACAATGTTTTGCCTTTATTATGATAACCATCATCAGATAAATAATATTTTCTATCACTTTTACCGTTAAGGTCCGCTTTGTGATGAACCATCTCTCATTTTTAAATCTACCCTGACACCCTTAACCATCTTTATCTTTTGGATTACTGCGTTCAATTATAATTAATAATAAAACTAGAATTTGATTGTTGATCACTGGTCAGCATTGTCAAACTAACTTATAATCAAAAATCTGTTGATTGTTTTCAGCTTAACATAGTTGACCAGATTATTGGAAATGGAGAGCGAAGAGCAGAGCATGGTAGCTATACTGAGGACTTAAACGGATTAGCGGGGCTATCTGGTAATACCCGCAGACAGGTGCCTGGAGTTCTGAACTCGTGATGTGTCCAATCGCGTGCTGCTCGACCATGTAGGTTTCTATGCATTCTCATCGCTTTGTATAAGTTTTGTCGATGTAAACGCTGCGTGTACACGACAGTTTGCGAAACACACGGGGGACCAATGCCAAACGTGGCCAAACCACGCACGGAAAATACGAAGAAGCTCCAGTGGAGAGAGGAATGAAGATGGAAAGATTTAGAGAATAGAAAGAGAGAGAAGGAGATGAAATGAGGGAGAGAAGATAGATAGGAAGAGGGAGGAGGGGGTGCGGGTAGTTTCCTACGTCGTCGACAGGACGTGTATCCGCTGGATTGCGGCCTCGTTCGAGAATTCTCCCGGGAGGACGCCATCTTGTTCCTCCACCTCTAGCTTCTATACTACGTAATGCTCTCGCCATCAGAACAGCCACCCGATGTCCTGCCAACCCTCTTTGCATAAACTTATGAGAACCGACTCGTGACGTCAGATGGTAAATCGTTGCTTACGTGAAATTCTAAAGGAAGAGTTATGTAACAATATATCGACTCACTCATGACGAAGCTCTAAGGGAAATCTGAAAAAATTGGTACCACTCTTTAAAACTTGGTTTATATGAAAAATGGGATATAACACATTTTAGTATTCTGCCATGTCAGGAAATCCACAGTAAAAATAAATACTTAAAGTTATATTCGACTTAATTTCAGATTTGACTTGAATTATGGAAGTACCTGAATTTAAGTGTGCAAACTATCTTGAATAAAGCACTAGCTTATCTTAAATACGAAATAAGCATTTTTCTACTGGAATAAAGTAAAGTATCCTCCGAAATTTCAATATTCAGTTCTCAAAGTAAGTTAAGAGCAAACTGAAACAACCTGTAAGACTCTCGTCACCTAAAATAAAGGCATATACCTTGCCTGAATTTCAGGTTCATAATACCTTGCATGACGTTAAAGAACGCTTGCGCTACTATACAGCTCGTGGCCATTTATTTATAGTCGCATCCTACTCCAATACCCCGTGTCGCGTTGGTCAGTGTCGGCTATGATACTATGTTTCAGTAATTCGTGGACTTGTCGTTCCACGGATTTAAAAAAGTGCTACAGCAAAATCAGTTCCAGTTGTCAGCTAATATTTGGATTATTATAAACCCATCAAAAGAATTAAATTATTACAAAACTTTTTGCCTTTTCAATACAATACGGAACGCAATTATCTGAAGATGTTGGACCGCACCTGCCCCCAATATACCATTTTTACCATTTATCTGTATTTTCTTACAAATTTGAACCCAACTTGTATATTTTCTAAAACGAATAACTATTATATAAGAACAGCTGAGGAGTGTCGGCAAGGCGTGTGAAATTCCTGGTTTTTAGTTAGAATATTGCCCTTAATTTCAGTTAGGATAATATATCAACTTAAGTTTACACTAGCTTTCAGTATACATATATTCTTAATTGAAGAGCGAGCAGGCCTGAATTTCAGGTCATGCCTCCCTGAATTTCAAATAGTCCCGACCTGAATTTCAGGAATCTAATTCCCTTAATTTAATGAACAGATGTAATTCTTAATTTATTTCAGATTGCCTATGCTTCTTTTTGTGACAATTTAAAATAAGCCGAATTTTCGACATAAATTAAGTAGTTTTTTTCTGTGTCCTATTTACAATTTGGATGCGCGATCTAACGCAAAACTTAGTGAATACAATAATACGTCTAACAGCGGACCTCATTTGTAATAACATTTATCAAATAGAGAAGGTCAGCAAGGAGGCAAGTAGAAAGTGACCATCTCGACTAATCATTAATTCACAGGAACGCAGATCCTACGATATAAAAATAATTTGGTTTATGGAAACAGACGCGTCCCCATTCCCTGTAGGGTATCATCCATGGACACGTAGGTCCTTGCGATGCTGTGGAATAAATCATGAGCCAGTTTCCGAAAGTGGTAAGCATCACAGTTACGAATTCTTATTACAAATGATGTTATTTTTTATCCACAAGATATGTATAAGCTCATTTTTCCTTCGTACATCCCCATTCAATGGTATGACCTGTCTTCCCTTCTCTTACCTTTTGGTCAATCTAATAAGTATTTCTGAATTCTCGAGCGAAAACTTACTGCCTTCTAATAAATTATTTTCTTGGATTATTATTAGGATAGATTGTTTTACGATTTCGTACATAACGAAAATTAATGACGTTGAGAGAGCAACCTGTTGTCCACTATTTTTGAAAAGGCGAGTTGACTGAGTGCTTTAATAAACGATACATCTGTATAACTTGCAGGGGAGAACATTCGCTTGAAAAAATTTGCACCCTCGATTAGGGGACGCGCCTTCTCCTTTCACCAACGTAACAAGGCCGACGCCATTATCATTATAATCGAGTTCACCGATGCGCTGATCAGCCGTATTGTCATACCAAATGCTAAACCGTAACCACAAGGAAGAGTACCATAGATAGAGATTGCACCATGCTGTGTGCATACGGCCATTTTCGCAAAAACCATCTCAAGTTTCACGGACAGGTGCATTTTTTTACCAATATTTACCTAGAACTCAATAAACACTCTTATATTTTACTATCCGTGCAGAAATTACCAACTTTCTTCCTTTTTTCAGACTTGGGCCAGGCGTGCCCCTAGCCTGGGTCTTGCTTGAACTTCGCAATGGCCTAAAATTGATGACAGATGGCGTAGAGTTATTCTCTTTGTTTACTTACCATTGTTCAATCTCCAGTCTAAAACTTTACAAAGAGGCAAACTTTGTAAAAATTAAAATTCTTCAAGTCCCTTGAAAGGAAATTTGAATGATAATTTGAGCCAAACTTAATTTATAAATGTTGTGCAAGTAAGTGATTGACATTAGTAGTGAACGTGGTGATTGGTGATGGTCGATGACGAAAATATAATTCATCATTAAAATTAAATTTATAAAAAGGCCTAAAATAAAAAGCATTCTAAGAGTCTGGAGGTATCGAGCAATTGGTAATATCCCATATTTACTCTTTGAAAAAGTAAGTCGAAATACAGTGAAACTCTTCTATAGCACCGGCGTTGGGGCAGTCGATGGGCGGGGACAAACCTTTTAGCGGCTGCTCCGCTGTTGTTTTTTCACGCATGAGTGCTCGACTGAGTGTTTATCGCAGACCCCGCGCAGCTCCTTTTACGCCCACCTGTACCGCAGTGTCAATTCTCGCAAGGGTTAAAGAAAGGAGGGCTATTGAAGGGTCTCACTGTACTTATATTAATTATAAATAATATTTTGACATTAAGATTTCGCGTGATTTTTAACCTTGAAACTGAGAAAACTTTTTTAACCAATTTTAAAGTGTAAATATGTTGTTAATTTATGTAATGATGTTTAAAACTTTAAACTACAATATTATTTTCATTATTTAATATAGATAAGGATGATGCAGAATCAGAACGCGGCGAGATAATCAATAAAATTCCACAATTTGGAAGTTCGGATCAGACCATTGGAGACATTTTTAAAAATCTAAATCTGTTTACTAAAAAAATTACCTTACGTACCTATTAAGCGAAAAATTAGCGGTGTCGGAAAAAAATGTTCTTACCTACACTGGAATTGTTTTCACAAATTTCAAAGACTGGAACGCAGGTAGAAAGTTCAGGACACGCAAATTTATTGAGTGACATACTTTTTGTTTTTTAAATATTGAATTAATATTTACGCTTCTTCTTTCCAAACCACTGTAAATATAAAACACTGTGTGTTTGAAAAACTAATATATAAGTTAATTCATTTTCCAACTTTGAATTTGAATAAAAAATGTTTCCACTTAAATTTCGCCTTTAATTGAGAAAATAAAAAATGGCTAGGAATCGATAATAAACTAGGGACAAGCGTGGGCCAAGCTGATCGATCGAGTCTGGCAATATAACCGCGTCCTGTCCACATTTATTGTTTCATTCGAGTTTGGGTCATGCCAGATCATCAGGCCAGGGCCTAATTTTGCCAAGCTTGGGCCCTGTTTGCTACATGACAACATTTCTGCACGGGTATAGATTTAGGTCTACGGGTGATTCTCCTCATCTAGGACACTTTTGATGTAAGAATATTTTTCCCAACTAATTTTTCCGATTCAAATTTTGTAACTCAAGTTAGATTTAGTAGAAAAAAACTTTCGAAAAAGTATTCACACTACAATATAAAAGAAAAAGGCATACGAAAATGATCTAACACAAATAAAAAACACTCTGTTTTTAAAATTAACAAAAAAAATTAATTGACATTAACTGACTACGAGTATTGGAAAATACATTTTTTATATTTTGTTTTAAAATTGAAATTTGACTAAAAAAATTATAAAAATAATTCATAAACAAAATTTGGAAATTATAACGACTTGGCGGGATTGAATGTATATCTCTGCTCTATAATTTATTTTAAGGTTCTTATCTTTTTTAAAGCGTTCTTGATCATTTCTCTTATCCACGATGAACTCTGTAATTCAAACTGCGTTAAAAATGTTTGCAATTTTAATATATTTTTATTATAAATTTGTATATTAAATTTAAAACCTCAGTATATGAATTCGCCATTAAGAGACTATGTATATTACATTTTATATACCACATATTCATCATTTATTAGAAATGACAGATATTTGCGCTTTATACAAATTAAAAACATTTTTGGCAGTAATTTTCAATTATAAATAATAAAATATAACATTTTTTCTAAATAAACATCAATTTTACTAGTTTTTAAGTGAACATTTCAAATCAGAAAATAATTAAGAAACCTAACCCCGATGCATCTGTGCTCACGTTAAAATTCTAGCATTCACAGCGAATTTGAGAAAAAAATCCACCCGTACGTAGCACTTTAATTATAACTAAGTATTTAGTCGACCTTTTTAAGGTTATTACGTTAATCTTCAATATTATACAATATTTGAAGGCATCAAAGAACTTTGTCCTTTCACGCACTTTGTTTTACTAACTTCAATATACGTGTATATTAATTTTACAACATGATGGTATATTGAAATCAATGTACGGTATGTGTAAATGACTTTACTCACATGTATATTCAATTTTCGTCAGTTTTTTGCAACAGTGCACTTAAACGCGCCAAATTGTAGACATTTAAAAACTTTGTTTATAAATTATTTTTCTGAATTTTCTTTTCAAATCTAAATTCTAAATCAATATTAAAAGATTTTTTTTTAAATATTCGTAATAAATTAACGTTAATCAATAGATTTTAATTTCACTTGTTCGACTTTGATCTCAAAACTTCATTTAAATGTACTTGGTCAAGTTTGTGCACCGCAGGTGTTTTTGGTAAGGATTCCCTACTTTTTAGAAAAAATATATACAAAAATATTATGAGTTAAATATTTATCAAAATAATTAAACAAAATTGAATGACGATAGAGATATACATATAACGAATGAACTTGAATGCATTTAAACCATCTTTTTTCTTAATAATTTTTTTCCTCATTTATAAATTGTAGATACCCACGTTTTTCAACAATTACCGGAACAAAAATGCTTCGACTTGAGTTCGACTTGGTTATGTCTCGAGTTCGTCTCCAAGACACCTATGTCTGGAGGCGCTTCAAAACTAAGCCGAGACATAATCCTTCGTCTTACTTTCATGACTACGGCATGTAAAACGGCGTTTACTTGTCTCAAGTCAAGCCTTGTCTTGGCTAAGACGACGGTTACTTATCTCAAGTAAATCTGTCTTAACACAAACTTTATTCGGCTCACAAATGAGATTAAAATTGATGAATGAAAAATTTGTAAATATTAAATTAGTTATTTTTAATTTATACATTCAGAATTTGTGGGTCTGAACGAGTATAACCCTTGAAGATTTTCTTCAAACAAATAAAAAATGTAACTTTCTAGAAGGATCTCCTAAAATGTTAGAAATACGTAAAAACAAACAACATTTTCGGTTTCATCATCAAACAAGTATAATAAAAATGAAAATCCGTG
>NC_046662.1:86373335-86419749 GCF_010883055.1 Belonocnema kinseyi | reverse complement strand
GATTGTTTAATCATTAACAAATATTAGTTTTTATGACAGTCAGAATGACCCTTTTTTTAGGACAGGTAAACACTCGAAGTTATAAACCGCTCGTGTTGGTGTCATAAAAATTTGACTCAAGAGATAAATTTACGTCTTCAAGACGTAGAAACTTGTCTCCAAGACATAAATTGAAGTCTGGCTCCATTTCAAAACTGGGACATGCTCAAGTCGACCTTTTCGACTTCAGCATGTCTTGAGTTGGGGCAATCAATACGAATAATGGTAGCTAGAAAAGAAGGCTATACGTACCGAAATTTTCATATATACGAATAGGCTAGAATTTGTAGGACTTCTGCAGAAAGCTGAAGAATTCTTTATTTTGTGCTCAAATAAATAAAACAAATTTTTACCATGAAAGATATTAAAAAGTCCTGAAAAATAGCACTAGAGAAAATTACCGCACACCTATATACACTCAAGATTTTACTTTGATTTAACCTACAGATTCTTCTGAAACCGTACGCAAAGGAAACCCAAAATTGTTTAAGGGGTAAGATAAGTTAACGTTAAAAAAAATCGATTTTTCGTAATTTTTGTTTGAAAAAACTTGTATTTATATAAGCACACGTGTTATGGCATTCGGTGGACACATATTTGAACTTTTCTCGATAATTTTTTCATTTTTTAATAAACATTTTTTAATAAACTATGATAGAAAAGATTTGAACGATCGTAAAGGTAAAAATAATCATTTTCCACAAAATGGCGAACTTTAAATGTCAAAATGTGTTTTTCCGGTAACGATCGGATAGACCGTTTTTGAGAAATCGCAGGCCCTATTTTAAAAACGTGGTTTCGAGAAAAACGCGTTAAAAATTTCAAAACTAGAAAACGAATTTACAAAAACACAGTTCGGTGCTAAACAGTGCCAGAGAATTTGCTATAGACGCGTGAAGAAAAATGAAAGACCAATTTTTATCTTTTTTATAATCCTTAAAATGTTTTTAACTAATGAAGCTCTAGTAGATTCTTGAAATCAACTCTAAAAAAGGTTGTCTTGCATTTCAATTTTAAATTGTGTGTCAATCGCTTAGATATATGTTTCTGTATGACCCTTTAAAACAGTGAAATTTTTTACTTATTTATGCTTTTCTAGAGTGATAATTTTACAGATAAGACTTTATCAAACTCAATTCATCACAAAATTCAAACAGTTTTACATTTTACAACTCTCAGCCAAATTACATTAAGATTGGTTCAGACTAAGCCCGTCGATACAGTAAAAGTTGAAACCCTATGGATTCGTGCCAATTTTGTGTACAATACAATGTCAGTATTTATAATTTATATTGCTGATTGTGTTTATCTAAATAGGCTTAACAATTATTTTCTTAAATGGATATTCTAGACGTAAACTCCCTCCGGAATTATTGAAGAGTAGATCTCAAGTGTGATGATTTGCCTATAGTGTGTTGATTTCGTAGACCATTAAGGCGAAGCAACATTGAAAATGAAAATAATCAAGCAGCTCTTCACAACTCGTACGCGCAAGTGCAAACAAACTTGGTTTATAGAATTCTAGACACTTCTATTCTCCGCACATGTTCCGAATACGTGCAGGCGTACAGGGATGCTACCCCATAAGCATCACATATGTCAGGTCTCCCTTTGGGGCGCCACAGCACCAATACACCGGTATAATATATATCCTATATTGACATAGCTACTGGATTTACCTACTTGGACAGAGTGACACTGATGCAAGTGCGGTCTACTGTACAGAATATTCATAAAATAGATGTAACTATTTTTAGATTATCCACCTTCTTTGAATGAAGAAAAATAATATTCCCAAATATGCGGAAGGAAATTCGGCTACCTTATCTTCTGAAGGAGATTAAGAAATTACAAAATAAATGCAGATGGTCATGCAGGAATATGTTATCATTTGGTTGAGAGTTTATCAAGAGCTTGCGGTAGTTAGATGCAGATACAAAGGGGAAAGTCTGTCGACAGTAGTACAAACATGAAGATCAGACTGAGAATATTATCATAGACTCATAACAGGCTTAACGAAGTTCTATATGGTCACCAGAACAGGGTGCATCAAATGGTAACAACATTGAGATGCGCCCTTTTACGTAGTAATTGGATTTGGTCGGAGCGGTGATGTTCATTTGACATCATTGGGACATTTAGGTGCACACTACTTCAGATTGGATTACCGACATAATTAAGGAACGTTTATCAAGCTTTACCGAATTCGCATGAATGTAAAAGAAGTTTACAACCTAAATATTTTCATCAAGAGCTTTAGATTCAATTTCATATAGCCTACATTAATGCCTCTTTATTCTTAATTTTAAGAATAATTCCAAATTTGATCGTAACAATGGCTTAAAAAGATCATAAACCGATTGGGTATCAATCGCAACTTTTCCGTAGAAGCAGTATAAAAGTAATCAGTTTGCAGATGTCGAATTGGTGATATCAAATGAGAGAAAATCATGTGAATAAAATTTAGTTCCATAGTCTTTGAATGTTTGCGATGCAAAGTGGTCGAAGAAGCGGATCTCGAGCAGTCGAGGAGAAAAGGAGGGAAGGTCAAATTACCCGGCACAGAACGCATTATCTCTACTTGATAGACCTCTCGTACCCTCGAAGCAGAGGTTCCCAGTTTTGCAATCTTAAAAAGAGATCGCAAATTCGTAGGGTCGATTTAGAGCAAAACTGAAATGCTTCATGTGAGTCTAAAACCTAGCAAGTGAGAATCTCTGTCGCATACTTTTTCAGTCCTACTAAATTCACGATTGCTACAGTTCCCATAAATTTATTCAAACAAATTCTATAATTACTTTTTCGGGTCTGGCGGTTCTCGAACCAGGAGATTTATTACCTTGAATTCAGTCTTTTAGCATTTTTATTGCAAATTACGTTCTTAAGGAACACACCATCATTATGGAAACTAATTTTGTTGCTTGCAAGTGTAGCCATTGTAATGATAGTAAATCTCTCTTCCCTTTTCCGTTGATAAGAAAAGAAATTGACAGGAAGCTTTAGTACGTCTTTGAAATGCAAGACTTTTTGTTATTGGAGGCAATTTAATTATAAGAAATGTGTAGGTTGACATGTTTTATGTGGATACTAAGTTCTCGGAATTTGTTTAGATTTTTCATCTCCAAAAGATGGACTGCTATCTGATATTTCAACATTTGCATTTTGTGTTTATTTTATATGGATATATGTGATCCGTATACATACGCAAGGTATATAGAGTATCATAAATATATAAGAGGAGTATGCGTGTTTATGGAGCATCTTAAGATACAACCCGCAGTATGTAATGAGGGCGAGTGCCACCCCGTGTTGGGGGTTGCTAAGTCCCAGGACGACAAAAGAGCATCCACGTACCAAAAACTCCTATCCATCATTTACTTCTAATGCTATACTTTATGACACAATAATATAAAAGTTATTCTCTTCAGCACTGATGTGTAATGTACAAACTTTTACTGTATCTACTACGCTTTTTTATAATATTTTTTGTAATATTATGAATGATATATTATTATTAATATTAAGTTTTTAATACTCTTATGTGAAGTTCAATCTCTGTGGAATAAACTGATTTATCCCTTAATACATTTGACCTTAAATCGAAGTCTTAAAGATCGAGTTTTTCGTGATATTCTCACAACAAAGCAGAATCAAATCAAATTAAAAGTACTGAGAATTCTAGAAAAAAGTACCTGCGCTTATTTAGACGAGTTACCGAAGTAGATGGAGTCCAGTGGGAGAGATCACGGATTTCTTCGTATCTGGCTACCTCTTGACAAAAACTGGGACAGGTTAAGTACTTGTACCAGTTTCGATTCAGAATAAGGTATTTCTTTGCAATACGTGGCAAACCTGCTATTAAATTTCTCGCCTTCAGATAAATACTTGGCCACTGCATTTTCGATCTGCTGTTATTGCTCGCTTAATTTGAATGGATAGAATTTTATACTGACGAAATAGAGAAAACTCACCAATACTTGAAATGATTCAGTAAAAAGTTATCTTAACTGGCTATTTTAATTCTGAGAAAGTGGCTTACTAAAAGTTCTTTAACTTTTTATATTGGACTTACGTTTGTGTAAGAAGGATCTATACAGGACTTCTTTCTAAATTTCTTGGAGCGAAAATTGAACTCCAACTCTGGAGCGACTGCTATATTAACTACGATGGAGTCATGATGTCTGTCCGTTGGAGTCAGAAGCATGGCTCCCTCCATGGGAGTCACATTTTCGCTCCCAATTGCAGTCATAATCGGTTGACTCCAACTCCTACAGTTCGTTTTTTGACACCAAAGAGGAGTTTTCATGCGAATCACTCCAACGGGAGCGTAAGCTAACTCCAGCTAGCACGGTGCAGTGTGATAGAAGCGCAGTGATGGCGGCTGGGGGTAGTGGTAGCAGACAGGTCAGCGTCGTTTTGGCGTCCATTTTCATTCTAGTTTTCGTGGTAGTAGGTGACGCGTCAATCAGTGAATTTGGAAAAGTGACAGTATTTTAGTGTTTTGTGAATCAACGATTACATCAGATTTCCTTATGGTAAGTGGCCTTTAATTCTTATTATTCAACTTATGTTCATGTGAAAATCCAAAATAAAAGGGTTCACTTTTCAGATTTCATTTTAGAATGCATAACAGTTGTTGCGTTTGAGAGTTTTCGGAGTCCGGAATCCGGACGCGTCCCGCATAAAAGATATTTTCAAGAACATATAAGATGTCTGCAAAGTGTAGGGCTATTGGTTTATAAAATCTAGAATATACATCAATAATTGATTTAAAACTTTTTTCATCAGGATTCTTTGAAAACTCCTGACGAATTAGCGGATTTTCTGCAGTCAAAGGGAGTCTACGTGGACGTCATCAATTCATTGTAAGGTTCGCTACTTATATTATTTATTTTTGTATGATAATCCTTGCAGTTACCGAATCATTCGATTAACAAATTTTTAATTTAGTAACTGTAGTACTGCTAAGAAAGTCGGTATAGGTTAGAAAATTAATTTCTTCATCTGAAAATCGAAGTACTGCATATTTGTAATATTTGTAACTGTTTGATTGAAAACTACCCTTTCTTAGGAATGAAGGACAAAAATTTATTTCCAATTTTTTGTATTTCATTTAAATTTAGACTTGTTCGTGGTAAAAAATCCATCTTCTTGGTCAAAGTTTCATCTTTGTTTTTCAAGAAATAAGCTATTGCAGTTACAGTTTCATAAATTCAGTTGGAAACGCATCTTTTTGTTTACGAATTAGTTACGAATTAATAAAGGGTATGATTATTCTTTGCATTTAGTAGTAGAATTTTCTAACAAAACGATTTATTTTCATCTAAAATTATGAAGCTTTAACTTGGATAGTTAATTTTTAAACGAAAAAGGTGAAGCTTTAACCAAGAATATTGATTTTCAAGTACGGTAAATACTGAAATTCAATAAAATACACATGAAGTCCTTGATAAATTAAAAAATTTATATTTTATGGCTAAAAAACAAGAAAGTTACATAAGGGCCATACTTGAATGATTGAAAGCTGGCATTCCTTCTTTACGAAACAAGGCGAACTTTACTTAATAATCATTGTAATTTATGATAATTAATAAATTATTTGCTTTTTGTTACTCAATCTGTAAGAAATGTTCGGCGTGGAGTTCGATGAAAATAAATTCAAAAAACAAGTTTCAGTCCTATATCGAATAGATGCTTCCGAAAATTCTTAAAGCATATAAAAAGAATAATATATATGAGAAGAATTTGTGACAGTAAGCTCTGATTTTTTAAACATTTCCAACATAAAAATTAATATATATTATTTTTTCAGGATCGACATCAGCGAACCTACTGTGGATGTGTGAAGTGCCTTGATGTATCTCGCTACTATCGCTTCTACCCAAATGTCTTGGAAGAGAAACATTTAATTAACTTTTCTGTTTAATTGTCCATTGTTTTTATTTTATAGATTTTTTCTGATTTTATTCATGTTTTATCAATAACTTCTTTATAATATAATAATAATAATAATGATAATAGTGATATATAAATAGTTTATTTGCTTTTGCGTTTAAAACTGTTACATTCTGCGATCTCTTATATAATATATGCGTGTGTGTGTGTGTGTGTGTGTATGTATATATATACTGAATAAACAACAATTCAGAGAAATCAATGTTTTCGTCTTTTCACTTTCATTCTTTTAAAAATAATTAAGTGAGCCCAGAAGGAACGAAATTTAACTCTTTAATAAACTCAAAATTCCGCTCCAATGAAGTCAGCTAAATGATTAAGTGAGCCCATGAGGAGCGAAATTTAACTCCCTAATCAACTCGAAATTCCGCTCCAATGATGTCAGATTTATGACTCCATACGCTGGAGTCACGCAATTCACTCCCAGTTGAACAGATACGATCGCTTCAATGGTGTCAGAATTCGCCCCCTTTGGAGGGTTAGATCGCTCCATTTGGTGTGTCCAGCCGCTCCAAGCACGGGAGTCGCTCTGCGGTCCAACGAAAAGTCGACAGCCGGTCATTTTTCCGATGGTTCAAGTGACCGAAAATTAAAATAGCAAATATTAAGATATCGAAATTTATTTGAAGGAAGACTTATTCACCAAATTATTAATTGACCGAAAACCATTTTATCGAATGATTAATTGGCCGAAAACCATTTTAACGAATGATTAATTGACTGAAAATTATGTCAACGAATGTCGACTTATTCGAAAATAGTGTTAACGAAGATTCATTTTTCCGCAAGTCTATTTTACTGAAAGTTCAAATTTCAGAAGGCCTAATTTTGCGAAGAATCAGTTTACCGTAAAATCAGTTTAGTATGAGAGGTGAGTTATCCGAAAGTCATTTAACCGAAGTTTCATATATCTTACAATTTAAAAATTGTTTATTCACATTCAGATAGATGTTTAATAACAAACAAAACATGTATAATGAGTAATCAAGTTGATTGAAGGGATAAAAACAGTGAAAATTCAACAAAATGAGTGACAAAATACTGATATAGTTTATATATATTAATTAAGATTAAAGAAAAATGACCAATTGAGTTAAACGTTACGCACTGAAGAAGAACAAACAAATAATTTAAAAAATAAAGAACAAAATTTTCTGTTCTTCCTCGGTGCGTAACCTTGAACTCGATTGATCATTTTTCTTTAACGTAAATTAATGTATTCAAACTATATAAGGTTTCTTTTACTCTTTTTGTTGAATTTTCATTGTTTTTATCCCTTCAATTATCTGGATCATGCATTGTACATGCTTTATTTGTTATTAAACAACTATCTTAATATAAATAAACCATTTTTAAATTTTCGGATATTTGAACCTTCGGTTCCATGATTTTAGGATAATTCACCTCTCGCTAAACTGATATTTCGGTAAAATGAACCTTCCCAAAATTATTAGGCCTTCTGAAATTTGCACTTTGAGTAAAATGGACTTTCGGAAAAATGAATCTTCGTTAAAACTATTTTCGAATAATTTAACAATCGCTGAAATGGTTTTCTGTCAGTTGATTGTTCGGCAAATTAGCTTTCCTTAAAATACATTTTGGTACCCTGATATCTGCTATTTTAATTTTCGGTCACTCGAACCATCGGAAAATTGACCGGCTGTCCGAAAAGTCACGCTCCACTCCAAAGGGAGAAGCTCACTTCTGGCTTCAAGTTGGAGCGACGATTAACACCATTGGAGTGCTATATCATTTCAAGAAATTTAGAGTTATTTATAAACGATTAAGGTCTTTGTTTAGTCCCCCTATGTGCTGCATATTTCCACTTTCAGCAATTTTATGTCTAAAACAAGACTAATGGCGAGAACCTATTATGGATCTTTTTGATAAATAATCACTTTTATATGCAAGAAAATATCACATAAATCAATAATCTTACATACAAAATGGAAATCTATAAGTAATCTGTGTAATTTGTACAAGTTCTTATGTTCTTATTTTCGTTCTTCAGTGCTCCATCAGTTCCCATCTATCAATCCTTGAATCGGGATTAGCAAAATTTGATGGGCCAGGATTATAATTTATACTGCATTCCATGGTGCATCCCATGTTTCTAAATGAAGTTTTTTTTAGTTTTATTTTTTGTTCAACTATTTCGATAAGGATAACTAAAAGGTATTTCAATATTTACCTTTTGAACTTTCACAATATCCCGGATAATTTTGTCGAACAAATGTAGCGGAATATCCTGTCGAGTCCTCACTCTCTTTCCCAAATGATTGGGGTTTGTGCACTGATTCTCTGTCGTCTGAAATAAATACTTAATTTATTATGATTAATTCTATTTTATATTTTATAAGACTTACTATATGAAATAGTTCCCAAATCTTATTTAAATTTAGTGTTTCATACGTACGTATAATTTATGTTTTCTTTATGTTTAACTATTTCGATAATTTTATAAGTATCACATGCCCTTATTATTCAAAAATAATGAAATAATTTTTAAAAGAATTAAAAATTATTGTACAATTTCTTGGAGCCTGTATAAACCTTATAGCACCTAAAATGTACCCAAAAAAAACGGGAAAAATTTTAGCAAATTAAATGGCTAGCGCACGGATTGAAAGTAAATAAAAAATTCGTCATTCGCAGCACTAGGCAAAAATCGTTAATATAAATTTCGCTTCGCAATTTACATATACTATTTCTCAACTTTCTCCTTTTCTTAATCTTCAAGAAAATGAAATAATTTTAAAAATATTTTTAAGTTATTATGCAATTGTTCTTAAGAATTCTTCATTCTCATCTTTTTTCAAGAAGCTTCTTTTTTTTCTTGTTTTTCACTTCAGTGAGGTCTTCATTAATATAACCCAAATTTAACTATTCCACTTTATATATGGAAAACGATTTTCGTCAAAATAACGAATCAGATTACTGTTCTTACCTTTAAAAATTGCAGTTACTTCCGAATCAATCACGTTTGGCGACTCGACAGCCAATTCATCATTTGTCAAGTCTTTACAATTCGTCATGTTTCCTAACCTCAAATTGCTGAAAATCTGAAAATAATGAAAACATTTCGAATCTGTATTAAAAGTATTAAATCATTATCATTTGATATAATTTCTTTAAGGGCCAAGATCGATTACAAATGGGAGGGATTACTAAAAAGATTCATAAGATAAAGTAAAATCAGAATGACTGTTTACAGTGAGCAAAGAGACGAATACAATTTTTATTAGACCACAGTCATTGAAACTTTAGTAATTTTTTCTACATATAGAAATTCATTAATAATAGTTATTGGTTTTGTTGCTTCCAGGTCGGTAAATGAAAAAGAATATTTAAATTTCCATCAGATCTTATTGATATTTTACATACAAAGACTAAAACTGTCATTTTTTACAAAATATCTAGTGAACTGTTGGGGATAGGTAAAAATGGACAAAACCTTTAGATTTGCCATATAAAGCACATCATTTTTACAGTTAAATAAACTTATTGATACATAAGAAATAAATACCATAAAGATAAATAATATAAACATTCTGTCAAATTTAAAGTTGATTAGTGAAGATCCTCAGAGGCCTTGGCAGCCTCTTGGCTTTTTTTCTAATTATAAATCTCTTAGGTTGTTTCAAAAACAAAAAATCTTGTCTTAAGACATCAATTTTTGCCTCTTAGTCGAAAATATTCGTCTTAAGACATAAAAAATAGTTTCGTTCCGTCTAACAAGCTCGACATACAAAATAACTTTAAATGGTCTTGGATTAGTCTTTACGTAAGACAAGATCATGACCAAATATTTTTACCCGTGATTGTGAATTCTCTTTTGTTAAAGCTCCCTCGGCTTTAACAAGCACATTCTCATCACGTATCTCGTGCTTCGCACTCGATTTTGTCTCAGCTACCCTGAAAAATGTAGGATTTCAATAAATTCAGATTATTTCAATTCATAATATGCATTGGTATTGAAACACATGTATCTTCATTGTTTTATTTTTAGGATTAAAAAAGTGTGCATCCTATAAAAAAAATTAGTTGAAAAATTGAGATTTTTGTTTTCATCAGTACTCTTCACTGCTAAAACGACAATTATTTATCCAAAGAAAAAATGGTAAATAGAAAGTTCGTAGGAGTTCAAAAAGCAACATTGTTCTTCTTTTGACTTTTTTCATGTCGTGCGTTGTTTGGCTCAAGTTTTGTTTGTTTTTGAATCTTGCCCGGGTGGAAATTTAAGTCGAGAGCTGGCCAGTCTACGGCTGGAGAGCCCGGCTTTAAGTCGGGAACTGGCCGGGGTTTCTGCTCGGAATCCGACCAGCATCGTCACGCTGAGCTGGCCAGCGTCCGGCCATGGAGAATGGCCGGGAACTGACCGGGAGCTGGTCGGGGATTTAGACCGTGTCCCGGACAAGATTAATTGCTGCTTTACTAGATTTGAATAATTCGTGTTTCAATTGTATAAAGAACATCTGTCACTGAGTTGGGAAATCAATTTGATTCTTTTTTACTGTAGAATTAGAGCATATTAATATATAGAATTCCAGACGCCCAGCACACATGCAACATTAACTATTTTCACATAGTCTTTGAGAGACAAAAAAGATTTAAAAAATAAATATTAAATGATTGCGAGCATTTTGACTTTAAATATTAATAGTCCTGTTTAGAGTTAATACATATATTACATTTGTAACCATTATATTACAAATACAATTTCTAACGCTACACTGTTAAAAATAATATTAAATTTAATATAACCATCTGTATTAAAATTAATATATCAAGCATATGAAATCGCCATTAATGGCAACTATATTAAATTTCATATACATTCATGTCAATCACTTACAAGAAAAATCAGATAATTCCATTTTTCACAAATTCAAAAAGAGTTTAGCAGTCATTTTCAAATGTAAATAATAAAACACGATACCTTCTTCCTGTCAATCAGAAATAAAATTGCATTTCAAGTTGAAAAGTTGAATTAAGCAAATAAATAACAGACCTAACCTACAATTAAATGCCTTCGCTTTAAATTTGGACCACTTAGAGCGAAATTAGGAAAAAGTTTTACCCGTACATTGCACTTTCATGATAAATAACAATTCATTCGACGAATTCTAGATTATTAATTTAATTGAGAATATTTGACAAGATTTAAAGAAATTAAAGCACGTTGAGTTTTCACGCACATTGCTATGCTGACATGTATACTAAATTTAATACAGATGTATATTAAATTCATTGCACCAATGTATGTTACATTTCAGTAGCGGTAGTGCATATTTGCTTCACACGCATGTATATTAAGCCTCATACAGATTTTTCTAACAGTGTACGGAGTATCGAACCTACATATATCTATACCTAAATCTAACGCCTAGCAGTCGGAAGTGCTAACCACTGCGCTAAACCCACAAGTTGAAACTCGTTGAAGAAGCCATCCTCATATGCTACAGTTCAGAAAAGTTAAAGTACCAACTTTTAAGTACTCTCTTTCTAGTTATTTATTATTATGCGGCGTTACGTAAATATAAAATACATGAACTTTTAAAAGGAATATCAGTAAAATACTTTTTAAATAAGTAATTTAAATCGATTACAATTTTTCTTTGCGTCATATTTTGTTTTTTCCCGCTTTAGACTATTTTTTAACTTTTTACAATGACAGAAAATGTAATTTTTTATGAACATTTAAAATTTTCAATGACGGGACTCAGAAATTCAATCGTGAACGTTGGAAATTTCTTAATGATAAAAGTTTTTTTACTTTCGTGTAAGGTTTGGTTTTTAGGTGTTTTATACTATTTTGCAACGTTTAAGATTGATATAAAATGTAATTTTTTTGATTGCAAATTTTCATAAAGATGGAACTCAGATTAAAAAAAAAAAAACAGTTCGAATTTCAAAAAATTGTCTTCGAATTTTTGTCACAAAATGCATGGTTTAAAAGTCTGAACTGATGAAACTTAAAAATTTGTGGTGTGAAACAGATATTCACCCAATATATTTTCACGCGTGGAACATCCATTCGGGTATACGCATCCATTTTTTAATGAAATCAGAGAAAGTAATTAAGTTATAAACAAAGTTCAACAATTTTATTATTGCCAATCGGGGCCCGGCCAGCTACCGTCTGAACATACGATCATAAGATTTGTCCGATTAGAGCCCAGTCAGCCCCCGACTGTGGGTTTAACATAAATTTTGTCCAGCGAGTCCCCGACCAGCGCGCGGCTAGGCTCTTAAAAAACAAACATAGCCCGGCCAGTCCCCGACCAGAAAACTTGTTGTACTAGGGCTAACCCGGGCTATTTCCACACGGGTGTATAAATGCTATAATATCCTGGTAATTTTATTGAATCGAAAAAAGTCGTGAAAATAAATTGTTCGTCTTTTTGCGTACTATACGGCTATCTAAATCGCCATACATAAAAAAAATTAATCTTAAAAAAAGTGTTCGCGTAAATTTTGAAAACGCATACCCTCCTCCTCACATACACAGAGAGACAGTTAAATGCAATCGCGTAAACCTGTTTTTCGGATTCAGAAGGTTTCAAAAAGTGTACGTTTGACAAACAAGGGGGGGGGGGCAAATTTCACACCGATCTAATACCTTCTCTGATAAAAAAGTGGAAAAAAAAGGAAAAATAACCTATACTGAAAATTCAATGTTGGTGCTTTTGGTATATAATTATAACAAATTTTTAAGAGAAAATTTTAAAAACAGATTACATGAGAAACAATAAATGTAAATAAGTATCTACAAAACCAGTAGCTGGTATTATTACTGAACGTCGAAAAAAGCCACAAAGAAATTAATTAATATCAACTTATCAACTCAAATTTTAGTGAAATTTCACTGACTGTAAAATCTTAAAAAGTGAACAACTCATTCAAAGTTAGAGAGAACTTTTAGAACGCGCTATACTAAATCTTTTCAATGTATCGGTACCAAAGATCTTTTCAAAATCATAGGAATTCATCTGATTTCCTAACATCTAACACTTCGTTACCTTCTTTCCAACCATCTAAAAGCATCCAAATAATTACTTTCCAAAATGATATCATCCCCTGCTACAAAATTTTTCCTAACGAAAAATTTGTCTGCAAAAATTCGATGTTTTAAACAATTTCAGGCCGAGATCGACAAAACCCACACTTTATTGCAGGACGGCCCGAGCCGTAATGAGAAACTCGTTTTTCTTCCGTAGTGGCGCCACGTACCTTCAGACCATGGAGCGGGCGTGTTAGCGGGCGTAGGAAGGTCGTTGATTGGTGAACCATCTGGGAAGGGATTGGTGAGTGGGCGAGCTGTTACAACCTGTCCGTAGTCGCGCCGAAGCATAGAACGCATTTGCCACGCCTATTGGGCCGCGCTACAACCCCGTGGGACTCGAACCACGCTGGCTCGGCCGGCCGTGACACATTCGACTAGCGGCGCCGTAACGGGAAGCAACGCGCGGCTGGGGACCTCCAAGAACTCTCCTCTGTCTCAACGTTCTGACCGCCTTGACCTCACCCTCTACCTCTTCCATAGTTCGACAAACTGAGGTATCGTCAGCCTGCAACGGATTATAACAATTTCCGACAACTTCATCGGGCCATTCAGTCTCGTCCTAACGACACCTCTGCGCAAGGTCCCGTCTGGAGGAGTCCTAGTGAGATATAAGAAAAATCTATCAATTCAATCCTATGATTCAGTTCCCAGTCAATACTCAATCCTTTTATTGATAGTTCATCGCGAAGTTAGTCCCAAACGTGTTAAGAGAGGTCAGTTACAGTGAAGAGTGAGATAACCACGTGACACTAAACTTTAGAGTGATATTTTGGACTGGACAAAGTGACTCGTGAATTCAGTGTAATAGTGAGTGATCGTGTGCTGATTACACGTTGATGCGTGATCAGAACAGTAGAAAATCCTTAGAGGAGTCAGACTTCAGTTCGATAGCTGAAAGCTTTTTGCGAATTTGCAACTTGAACTGATGCTAGTGTATCGTGCGACCTTGAAGCGGTCGTTTTAAAGGGTGGTTACGCAAAGAAGGAAGAGTGTTACCTCAAGAGAATTACCCTTACGGCCTCACGACGCGGTCCGACGAGTGGAGCGGTCTCCTGCCCAGCTCCACGATCGTGGGGGCTGGGGGGTCACCATGGTTAGGACTCGGTGCCGGAGGTGGAGCTGGTGCTACCACGGGTTCCGGAAGTCCAGTGGAACTCGAAGGGCACTGGGGTCGGAAACTCTATGGGGCCAGTGTGGCACCACCACCGCCGCCACCTCATCATCATCCACGTGCCCCACTTGTTTTCGCTCCACAGGACATGAGGCAGATTTTGAAAGAGGAACCTGTACCACGTGCCTGGCCTCAGCCTGCTCTTGCCGATAATGGAACGTGAGTAATTAGTATTCGTAAACATTTTAATTGTTGTCAATCTAGTTATAAAGAAATGTTTGCAAAATTCACTGGAGTAGAATATTTAAACTGAAGGAAAGAGTTGGGCGAAATATCTTCTTGCAGTGCTAAAAAAACTTCACGTTACAAATCAATTTGGTTGCTGCAGGAGCAATAACATTTTGTTGTTGCCTTAACGAAAATTTGGTTCTTTCAACAAACTTTTTGTGTCCCCAACAGGATGGTTAAAGGGAAGAAAATTTTGTTGGGACTACTTCAATTCTCGTTACTTCTACAGTAAGCAAATCGTTTCTTTGTTCAAACAAAACATTTTTTTCATAGAATTAAAATATGGTTTTGTGAGGGGTTTACTTTGTAAAATTTAATTATTTGATGCACAATAACAATTAGTACAATGAATTACCTCATTCTTTGTTTAAATGCCGATGGAAAATAATTCATTTGAAACACAATCTCATTTTTGCTACTTACCTTAAAATATATTTTATTTTATGGAAAAGTATCTTGAAAAGCCTTTACTAGTCAATATGAATGACCCCCAATGGCATCTTTGAAATAAAAATAATAGACTCACTCTAAACTGGGGGTGCTTAGGCCTATCCGACGGACTGCACTACTGCGATCCGTCGGAACGCGCGTCGACTCGTATCACTAGGCGCGACTTATTGATCTAATTACTCATAAGATTCAGAGGCTTACACAAAAAATGTGGATATCAAATTTCATAAAGTTAAATGCGTAATATGAATAGAAATATATTTGTCAATTAATGAATGTCATATCAACAAAATCGGTAATTTTCAACAAACATAATAGTATCATCTATTTATAAGATATAAACTTACCAGTTTTGATAATAAAATAGTCGTACATGCTTCCATGTTGATTTTATGAGCAAATTATGGCTGTAAAAGTGAAAATTTCAGGACTTAGATCTTCAACTAACATCAATCATAAAAAGTGCTTTAAAAAATACTTGTATTACTACTAAAGTCGTTAGATGATTTAAAAAAGTTTTTACTCATTTATTTAGTGTTTTCAACACGAACATAAGAGAAAAATAATTTCATGCCTAGCTTCGGAGATAATAAGATAAAATTTAATTGTTTTTCAATATATAAACTATTATTCTAGTGAGCATTTGTATACATTTGGAAATTCTATTTTTGAAAGCTCATACGAATACGAGATGTTAAAAATCATCTAAAACTACTACATAAAAAATTGCCATCAGTATTATAAATAAAGCTGCAACAGATGATAAAATGAAAAAAAAATCTATAAAAAGGTTTCCTTTTCCTCCTTGATTAAGAATCATATCAAAATCCATCGCAAAAATCCCAAATTATTTCATATGTTCCTCTAAGAGAGTTATATTTTTTTCAAATAAAAATCTATCCAAACACGAATCTTGAAATATTAAATAATTAAAATTTAATAACTTTATAGATAATATACTAATGTTAAATTTCATGTTTGTAGTGTATAAGAGAAAGGTAGCTGGCTCTCGGTAATCCAATAGAGATTCCTTTAACAACCTTAACTAACCCCTGCCGTAATCCTGTGACACGTGAACCAAGTGAAATCGAGTTAATGTAATTGAGAATTTTAGCGCCTTTTACTGGACCTTTACCCGTACGAAACTTTTTCTTTGGACTGGATGAAGCATCGTGATCATGCAGTGGAATCCCTTAGATTGCATTATGGATTTTTTGTATTATTAACAAAAATTTGGTATCACTACTTTTTTTTATTTGACGAAAGCAATTGGCTTAGAAAAATTATTACTCTACTATTAGAAAAAAAAAACAGCACTAATGTAATTCCTAAGCAAATAAGCATTTTTTGAATTAGTTCTTTCTCAATAAGGTTAAATTCACCAATAATCATAACATAACTACTCTTTGTTTTCAACGCCATTAAATGCAAGTTCATCGTTTTGTTGTGAAAGTGTAACTTGGAACTTTCGTTTTCTTGAACGGAATGGCAAGCCCAACAACTTACTTCATGGTGGGATGGTTCAGAAGCTTGCAAAGTGTTTTAAAACTTTCTGCAAGGACTGTCATAAACTCTCTTGCCCTTAAAATACTATAAAGAAAAGTTGTACGTCTAATGAAACAGGTTTAGTAGACAAAACACAATGCAAAAAAGAGAGGAACAAATCTTCAAGAAGTTTCTACCTCTATGTACAATATTTTCTTTGATCGCGACGAAGCATCCAAAAAATTATCCTGTGTTTTGTTTGATGGAGTCGTGTAAATTTTAAAATGCCTGATATTGAAGAACTTAATGAAACAGCTCAAGCGCATTTATGCTCGCGAAGTCGCAAATTATATTCGGATATACCCATTACAAATTGCTCATTATCTCTTGCAGTGCATTATGAATCATGCTGGGATGCTGCGTAAATAGACTGCGCTCTCGGCTAACTCATATAATAACTAACGCCCAGCGCATCGTGCATTAACTCTGGATTTATTGTGATTCTCTGCATCCGATTGCTTTGTCCACGAATTCGCATATCCGTAGATTCAAATACATGGATATAAATAGTATATACATACATCAGGATGTTATTGCATATACGTTATATACATTATACAAAAGGTATACAATGATGACACTCAAAGTCCTGCCATTACTGTCTTCATTAAATTTGTATCAGTTAATTGTACTGTCGTTTCCAAATGTTTATCGATTTATACCCAGTTAAATGATTACGAACTTTTTGTGTTTGTTAATAAATAACACTGTCGCCGATTTGCGATGTGCCATTAAAACTGTAAAATCTTTATATCGAAAAATCTTATTTATCTTTAGTAATGGACTTTCTTCTCGGAATTTAAATTTTATCCTTGTGGAATCATTCCGATTTAGAAGGCCACTGAAGTGCATTTTATTTAAAGAAATGTTTTCGCACAGCTATTGGCAATATAACGATATCGTCCTACAGGCGGATAAACGTGTGGCTAAATTCGGAAGCAATCGTTATCGGGTCTCAAAATTGTACTCGTAGCAAATTACGCGATAAACGCGGATCGAGCTTGTAATTATCACCTTAGTGTCGGGTTGAAACTGCAAACAACGCAACGCTACTGGTATGAACACAAATGGGCCGATCTGTCGCATCCAAGTGTGCAAATTCGTGTGCGCGAGCGACTCGCCAGTACGTGCAGGATAATAACTATAACTGGCAAGCACACGTGCACGATACAGTTATGCACTGGAAAAACGAAATAACAGGAAAAATAGCCATTTAATAGAGGAATATTGGCGGAAAGTGCTCTCTCACCGCGTGATTATAATTATTTTGGAATGCCAAATTGACTGCCCCAAACCAGTGAAGCACCGAAATCCACCCTCAACTGAACCACCCTATATGGGACTCAGAGTTCTATATTTGATCTGGCGAAGCTAGCAAAAATTTTAATTTGTCTAGGCCGCATCTACTCTGAAAGGTGTAGACTGGTTCAGATCAGGTGCAATTAGTTTTAAATAAAAATGTCTAAGGGCTGATCATAACAATTTTTTGATTGTAAGATGTTTTTGCTAAGACCAAAATTAAGACTTATTTGGTACTAAATTTATGCGAAAAGAAAAATTCTGTGAAAGAAAGACGTTCTTTAGGCTAAAAGTAAGCCTTCTATGTACTAAATTTTAGTCGAGAAATGTTTACAGTTTACGTGAATATACTCGGTTGCACCATTTCACGATTCACATCTTGCCTCATATATTTGTGATTTCTAGTATTTTCCATAAAGAATTCTTATTTGGGCATAATTCAAATCAGGCATATATTGGGCTTGATTGGAGCTATATTGTGGCTAGCTTAGGCCCTGTATTAGCTAGTTTTCAAGACCCTATCCTAGGTCAGATTTTAGAGTGACTGGATTTCTTTCTATTGCACCTTGAAACTAGCTCATTCTTTAGCTTGAATTAAAACTTTTTTCATGTATTCTAGCTAACTGGAGGTAAACATTCGGATTCTTAATTTTTTTTATGATTTTCAGTTCACATAGTAAAAGGTATTATATATGGACTACTTAAAAATGAAAATTATGCCTATGTCCAAAATGTCAAATATACAATAATGGTTGATTTAATTAATTTGTTTGCAGAACTTTTTTTCAAAATTCCTATTAAATTTGTTTAAATGGTGAAATTTAAATAAATGATATCTCAACTTATCAGTAAAAACTAAAATAGTTGAAAGTAATAGGAATTTTTTTTAAGAAATTATTTTCGGATCAATTATTCGCTAATTATTTCAGCATATAAGTCATTTCTTTTTCCTGATTAAATATAATCAAGTCGCAAGCGAATCTTATCATTGATAGGGTTTGTTTCTTGTCATAAAGGCAAATCATTAAACTTGCGGATAATACTTTCAATCAATCAAATTATCCATGCCAACGAAATTTCCATTCTGCTTTTCAATCAATTTTTCTTTGATTTTATTTTTTGCTTATCATTATTTCAGTAATTTATGTTTGAGTATAAGGAAAAATAAATGCCAAGCTCTTTAGAGAAATGATTATTTATAACTTTAATTGTATTTCGTTTCTCTGCCGGGCTGCAATCTGTAATCTTGACAAATATTAAATATTATTGAATGCATTTCTAGAAATATAATAGTGCACATGTTATTGATGTTTGAAAAGTGGCAGTTTAGAACTAGATAATCAAGCAAATGAGAATTTTTCAGGGGAGCTAAAAAGCATGTTTTACAACCGAAATCAGTATTTAAAGACAATAGAAAAGTCTACTCCCAAGCTAAAGTATGGCTGAATTGAGGCCAGCAAAGTTTGTTAAAAATTGTATCCAATTTCAAGAAAATGGATGTGGATGTTAACAATCTAAAAAACCTAAAACTCGAGTAGAATCGATTGTAGGTTTATATAAAAAATCGATTTTTTTCATTAATAAAAACTCACTCCGGAGGTATGGGAATGCTTAATGAGTAAAAAAGGGTTGATCCAAAAAAAGAATCATATTTCAAGAAAATTAAAATTAAACATCGCGATATCATAGCATGAGAGAAATTTTGAGCTAAAAATCCAAAGAGATAAAAAAAAATCTATTTTTTTCATTTAATGATAATGATTTCAAGAAATATTAATCATAAAAGAGGTTAAAAAAATTATTGCTATGTTAAAATTTGACCTAAATATTTTTTCATTTAAATTATTCGTTATTTAGTTTTGTGCTGTTACCATTCGTTTTATCGCACTTCTTCTCTTATTTCATTCATTTATTATTCAGATAATAATCATTAAAGGAATTCTTTTGGGCCCTAACGCCAAAGCCACTTTACCAAAAATTAATTTACAATTTTAGTATTGGTTTTTAAAAACAAGCTACTTTTTTCTCTGCCAATCTATTTTACTAGGTCATCTATTTGTACTCAGGTGGACCATTTCTTAAGTAAATTGTTCAAGTCGTATGACAACATTTTTTTGCGTATATAAATCATCGAAAAACGGTTTACACGTAGGAGGCATAAGTAAGTGCATTTTTATAAGCTTTCATTTTTCGGTGTACTTATGCAAGATACTTTACAAGATATTTAACTAGAAATAAAAAATTCCCTTTTCCGGTTAAATAAGGTAAATAATTATTCATCTCAAAGAGCTCTACAATTTTTATTTCTGACCATTCTATATTAAAGCGCACAGTTTTTGACAATGATTTAGATGATGAATATAAACTTTAATTGAATATTGATTCATATTGACTACTCTTATTTAGAAATTAAAAGTTCACATAACTTTTAAAAATCGGGCCTAGACTAATAAGTCCATTATTTCGATTCCCTCTGACTCTAAAAACATTCCTTATGGTGCCGGATACGTACAAAATGCCATCATTTGCGACATGAAATACATAATCGGCTAAACTGCTTTAACCCTTAAACAGATTTTGAGTGAAAAAAAGGTAGTTTTACTTTTACATCTTTGATTTTTTTATGTAAAAACCAGTGTTGGGTAATTTACTTTTTTCTGAGTAACTACTTAAAGTTATGTTACTTAACGAAAAAAAGTAACTAGTTACAGTTACGTTACTTGTAACTATAACTAGATAATGTAACTTCAAGTCACCTAAAAAGTTACTTTTTTCTCTTCCTTCATTATTAGTTTAAAAATAAAAATAATTAATAGAAGATTAATAAAATGATTTATTATTATTATTATTATTATATCATTACAATAAAAATATTAATAATTCATCAAAATATTATTTGAAAAAGCAGGGATTGGTTTAGTAAATAAAAAACTAGCCAGATATTTCGTCAAGTGAACAGTAATATATAACTTGGTTGAGTGGTTGAGTCATTGCCTTACAGATTTTTGATGTGCCCAAGAATACGGAAACCCGAACGTTCTAAAACAGCGCGAATTTTTAATCCGAGTGTTTAATGTTTTCCTTTTTTATTAAAAAAAAATGTGAATTGGCCATAGAAAAAAAATATAGAAAAAAAAACACAAAGTAACTGTAAAGTAACTAAAATTAAATTACAAGTTACTGCAAAAATCGTAACTAAGTTACGTTACAAGTTACTTTTAAAAAAAGTAACTAAGTTAACCCAAAATTTACAAATAATGTAAATTTTTAGAAACTAAGTTACTTGTAACAAATTAATACCCAACACTGGTAAAACCTAATTTCTATGAAGCCAAATTTATAATAATAAACAATATCCCTTCAATAATAATAATATACGCAAAGAAAATAAAAAGTATTTCTTTATTGGTACTAATTTCCTTCAATATAAACTCAGCACAGCAGACATGACTTAATGCGGCGGTGATCATGTCGTATACCCAGGCCACACGTTACAGGAACTGGTGCATGGCGAACGGGACAAAATAATCGGACGTTGAGAGTTATGGGGCGCGAACCGGCGGCCGGTTAATCAGCCACCGATAATTATCGACACAGGCAGTATATCACCTCATCCCCATATGGCCCCATCACATCCCTCGTCTCTTGCTCGCCCCTCTCTGCCATGTTTCTCGCGTGAGACCTCCAGCCACCCAATTTGACCCCCCCCCCAATCGGGCGTGACAAACGTGGCGCCGATACCATCATTTATTTTGCAAATGTGCTGCAAAACTGCCGCTATTCATTTTCGTGGCACTCGATTCAGTTTTCCGCCATCGAGAGTCCACTCAACCCTTCCAACCGATAGTTTTATCGCCGGTCAATGGCTTGATCGCGGTCACCGATAATACAGTTTTCGCCCAATAGATGAATTTTTATTATCACCCGTTACCATGAGTATAGGCCAATCTGAAGCGATTAAAGTCTATTTAAATCACAGTTGCAAGATAAGCGGATTTCAGAAATTCCATCTGCAATGATCGAGGCGTTATTTACTCGGATATTTGGTGCACTCTAAATTGCAACATTGGAAGGTTGCTTGCGATTGCAAAAGATTCCATGAGATTGAATGAAATTTTATAGGGATCGCTGCAGATTTTATATAGAGATTGCATGGCCATTGCAAAAAATACAATAAGAAAATCAGTATATAGGGAAAAAAATGGATATTCAAGTAATGCGAAGCATACTGATATTAAAAAGTAATATCTGCTATTTGTAGGGATATTGCGCATGAAAATAGTTGTATGTTAACCTGAAAATTCCGAGATGTAAGACTGAATTTCCAAGATCTTAAAGTCGTTGGTAGAGTGTACGAGAACGCCACACCTCTATCGGCTACTTGATGAAGCTTACAGTCAATTTCGTGAAAAATGCTGTCGACGTCTGTTGTTCATTTTATGAAGCTTAGAATCAATGTTTCTTGTCATATGTAAACTTGTTGAATAATGATAAACTTATCTCTAAATTTCTTTAGAAATCCGTTGAAATCGCCTAAATTTCGTCAAATCCCCTTTAAATCTTTGAATACATTATAAAAATTTCAATTCCTCTATATCCCAAAAAATTCTTAGAAGTCTTGAAAATTCATTGAAATAAGTAGAAATCATTTGTAATTCTTTGAATACCAGTTACAATAAACTTATTCATTGAAGTTCTCTAAAAAAAAACAAGTTTAAATCCTTAGAAATTTTTAAATTCCCTTAAAATCCTTGACGATTCAATAAAGTCCTGTAAATGTTATGAAGTAACTTAAAACATCAGCATACCTTAAAATTCATTGGGATTTTTAAAGTCGCTAGGAATCTCTTTGAATTAAATGTGCTTTAATTTATTTTTCAAAGTACTCTAGATATCTCGTGATAAATTTGAAAATCCTAAAAAGAAATATTTAATCTCTTTAGATTTTTTAATTTCCTGAAATCCAGTGAAATCCCTTAAAATCCCTTGAAATCGTAAAAATCCATTGAAATACATAGAAATCCTTGGAGATTCAATACAATCCTTTCAATCTCGTGAAATTCACTAAAATACTTTTAACCCTTTTTAAAACATTCGGAATGGGTATCCCTTGAAATTTCATTCGATTTCATTTATTTTCCAAACTTCTTTAGAAATCCTTTGAAATGTTTAGAAATCCTACAAAAATCTTTGAAACCCCTGAAAACTTGTTTAATCTTTTAAAACCCTTTTGAATCCCTTAAAATTCTTGGAATTATTTGGAGATATTTAAAATTCTCCCAAATACCTTAAAATGTTTCAAAATTCTAAGATCCTTGAAATCTGTGAAAATATTTTTAAATCTCTCAAAAACCGACCAAATCCTTTAAAATTAATTAAAATGTTTTAAATCTCATAAAATCATAGGGAAAGCCTTCAAATTCATGGAGGTCCCTCGAAATCCGCTGAATTCTGTAAAATTCCTTGAAATATCTGAAACACTATAAAATTTCTTGGAATCATTTGAAATCTTCGTTTAAACAAATAAATGATTTATTCCCCGATAGTTTCTGTATTTTTTGCAACAATTCGTTAAAAATTTTTAAATTATTTATTTCAATACTGATTTTCTGTAATAATTTTTCTATAATCATTTTTCTACACAGTAAAAAGCTGTGCTTATTATTTCTGCGTCTTATATTTTCATTCTTTACTTCAGCTGTTACCGGGACAACTTCATCTAATTTTCTTTTATTAAACAACTGAATTTATGCCCTTTTGACTAAAAAATATAACGTGTGAATTATAAATCAATATCCGACTCAAAATAAGCCTAGCTTTTTTTCTGTGTAGAGTCGCGAAAAAATTATAAGGAATTTATTATAGGAAAATGATTATAAGTTTACTGAATTTCCTTTCATGTTTTTTTTTTCGAAACCGCGTATTACAAGGAATTGTAATGAATTGCATGTTACTCCATGAGATTACAAGCAGTGCATAGAATTGCCCGAAATTTTATTTAGATTTCTTAGGATTAAAGAGGATTATAGATTTCAAAAAGTATAAAATCTATTATTAAATTATAAGATCTATTGTAATATGTATTACTGATACGTGAGGTATAAAAATTTGGTTATGTTCCAAGGTAAGTTCAAGGAATGATAAATAGTTGTTTATGAATTTAAACTACGTCTGTGCTGTATAGTACGAAAGAGGGACAGATAGAGATTATATGTTTGAAGCATCAATAACTAATTTGAATTCCTTCTTGGACTTTATTGGAAAAAAGCAGAAAAAACGAGCTGCTTAGTCCCATTTTTCGGTATAGGGGATTCATCAAATTAATTGACAAGTTAAGTTGCTCTTTTTAGAAGAACAACAATAAGTTAAAGCAGAAGAAGTCGCATTTAAAAGCGTTAAGAGTAGATGCCAAAGTGTGTTAGCTCAGTGTTAAATATTCAGGCTGTTAGCTTAATTGCGGGAAAAAAGGCGACAAAATCAGCTTGCCCGAACTCGGCAACCGGATCCACGAAAAAGCACGTCTCGTCCCTCGTTACATTCGAACGTTCGAAACGTGCCTCGTATTCCGCATTAAATTTTACAAACCATTTGATGTATATAGTACGCAGTTTATATGCTTATTTTCAATGCTCGTTTCGCTCTCGTTCAATCCACAGAAGATATATTTGTGCCATAAATATAACGTACTGAAAAAATTTATTGCAGTGATCACTGTATTCAATATTGTTACATTATAAAATAGAAAATTTCACATCAATCGTTTTGCAAATTCATGCAAAATGAAGTT
The DNA here is from genome assembly GCF_010883055.1 of Belonocnema kinseyi. Lineage (NCBI taxonomy): Eukaryota > Metazoa > Arthropoda > Insecta > Hymenoptera > Cynipidae > Belonocnema > Belonocnema kinseyi. Next base: position 86,395,209 of record NC_046662.1, on the reverse strand, counting down.
TTTGACAATTTGAATTCATCAACTCTTCATTTTTGACTTTTATGTTAGGCTATAAGGGATTATAAGTTTCTGAAGAAAAAGATAAAGATAGTCGTAATGGTGTATTTTCTCGAAGAAGGGACAGCGGAATGACTAAAGTGCCCTCGTGGGATTGCAGCGGTAACTATTTTGACAGTTTGAAAAATTGTTGCCAAATTGTTCTTCGGTATGCACTCTCACATTTTCTGTCGCCGCCTGTTCCTTTTCTTGCCTGCACTTTGACTGTAACCAAGCAGTCGCACCCTTAGTTCCGAAGATGAGAGATGGCAGGTCCCCCGAGAATTTGGGTATTTTTACGAGTTTCTTTCGAAATAGTAGAAGTTGTTCCAAATACTTCCTCACCCATCGTGTCCTTTAATGCCGCACCTCTTCTTTCACGACGCGTCTACTGTTGTGTAAAGTATCAATTACCATTATTTTATTTAGAAATAATTTATACATTTTAAATAAATAGGTACAAGTATTTTAATCAAGCAGAAGATTAGAATGTGTATTAAGAATCAACATTTCATATTTGTTTTATTCCTACACAAGTTCAATTTGCCTAATTACATATTTGATCTATTTAACCTAATTTTATATTTAACCAAATTCAGGGAATCAGCAAATTTCGTTGAATGCAGAACATTTGAGGCACCGGATTGCAGAACTGCCTCTACGCTCGGCCCGTCTCAGCCCAGTAGGCGCAGGAAAGGGGTTGATCGAGGGAAAAATCAATTTACATCGCAATAATCAACTTGTCGTTTCTCTGTTCATAATTGACGAATCGAGTTGATTTTTGCGTAGAAATATTCCCTAAGTTTGTGCGCTTCTCACAGATAAAGTTACTTATTAAAATTGTTAATTTAAATTATAATTAACAATGAATGAACTAACGCTAGGAAATTATCATTTTAATTTAGAAACGGACTAAAATGATCAATGTCGGCTTATTCTGCATACATTTGGGAGTATCATGTTAAAAATTCAGATAAAAAGGTTGATAATGGCGCTATCAATTTGTAGTTAAAAGCTTTCTTATTTTATAGAACTTTAAATTCACAACGTAAAAACGAATAGCTTAAAGGAACATGTAATAGAAAAATGTATGTGTAAAAAGCAAATTTCGTTGCGCAAAAATATTTATTTTATTTTGAAATATATTTAATATTTTCTGTCTTATTACAGATTATTATTATTAATCCTAACACATACATTTGTATTCATTACACTGAAATAACCATTGGAAAAGAATTTCCTTCTTGACTAAGGTAATGCACTAGAATAAATTTGCGAATCTTGTCTTTCCTAGAACAAAGTGTAAACAAACGCGTGAAAGATCGAATGTAAACAAATCAACACTGTTCTCAAAAATACATAGTAAGTCAGTCGTTTTTTGACCATGGCAGAGGATAATAGCATTTTTGAATCATTTTAAAATATCCGTTGGTTTTTGAAAAGTTAATCTTGATCTAAAGCGCGATTTTTTTAATTTGAGTGTTGTTTTATCCACTTAAAATAAAATGGCTTGGAAATAAGTAAAGCAGTGAAAATTGATTATTTTCCGAATGGTTCCATTGATGTTTACTACGATTATGATGGAATTCCTGAAACTTTTTTCATTGAAAAATCTGTGACTTTCGAGGATTTGGAGAAAATCTCGATGCCCGAAACTTTTGGTATCACCCAGGAAAAGAAAAAATATTTGCAAAATCTAGTGCATTTTCTGAGTGAGGAAGGAAAGTCTTTTTTAATGATTATTTAAGTGTAATGAATACTAAACCAAAGAAGTAGGTAAAACAAAAAAGAATCTTATTTTGTGTATATTTTTGAAAGCTGTGTGACTGTATCCTAAAATTAGTTAAAAAGCTGCTCAAATTTATATGTTAGAATTGATTAACAATGTTTTTAACAATGTTTTAAAATCAAATAAATATTTTTGTGTAACGAAATTAACTTTTTACTCATACATTTTTCTATTGCGTGTTCCTTTAAGCTATTCGTTTGTACGTTGTGAATTTAAAGTTCTATAAAATAAGAAAGCTATTAACTACAAATTTATAGCGCAAATATCAACCTATTTATCTGAATTTTTAATATGGTACTCCCAAATGTATAAAGAATCAGCCGACATTCATCATTTTAGTCAGTTTTTAAATTAAAATGATAATTTTCTAGCGTTAGTTCATTCATTGTTAATTATAATTTAAATTAACAATTTTACTAAGTAACTTTATCTGTGAGAAGCGCACAAACTTAGGGAATATTTCTACGCAAAAATCAACTCGATTCGTCAATTATTAACAGAGAAACGACAAGTTGATTATTGCGATGTAAATTGATTTTTCCTTCGATCAACGCATTTAGTGAGCATCCCCTCTCCTGCGCCTACTGGGTTGAGACAGGCCGAGCGTAGAGGCAGTTCTGCAATCCGGTGCCTCATTTGTCAGTGTGTACCACTCAATATTCTTTCTTTTTCTACAAAAATGATTTTTTCTATTAACTTGACTTATAAAAAATGATTTAAAGTTTTCGTTCTGTCGAATGAGCGATTAAAATTATGTTTAAATTTTGTAGTTTTAATGAAATTAAAATTAAAGAAGGATAAAACATTTGTTAATATCACATCCTTATTCAATATGTCTGGAATTGTGAAGTCAAAATTTGCCAGAAAATTTTATTAGTTTAACTGCAAGAAAGAAATATTTTAAATTACTACCCGAGAAAAGAATTAATTTTGAAAAAGACAATATAATATTTTCTTGAGCTAAGAAAATATTTCTTGTCGCAAGATAATATACTAGATTGCAGAAACTTGATGTTTCTGTTTATTTAAGCATTTAAACTAATTTATGGTTTTTTTCGTCACCAAGTACACATTTCTTCAGTTGTATCATTTTTAGGATTATTCTTCATATTGTACCGCAAATGAAATTATATGTTTATATTTCATGACTGAAAATATTGATAGGAATTATTGAATTTACGGATCCAAATTAAATTAAAGGGCATTATGCAGTATTTTCTAAATGTTTCTGTACATTAAAAATAATTTGGTCTAAACTAATCTGAGTGTTAGAAAGTATTAAAAAATAATGTAAATAATAAGATGAAAACAAATGTAAAAATTTTGTATCGTCAAAGTTGTTTGTTCTTTTCTAAATAAAAATAAAATGCCACGCGCAGTCTTTATATTGCGCCTCTGCTTTAGGATGGTTTTTATTCTGCATGATAAAATTTTGTTAAATCTAGCGCTCCACGTGGATAGTTCCATGAGGTAATAGAGAAAAAAATGACCACCAAGTTATAGCTGAATCGGATAATATTTAGAGGTACCCCAATTGATTTAAAATTTCTTAATTTCCTGTATAATGTATGTATATCTGAAAAACTGAGTCAAACCTTGAAAATGTTAAAACATCGGTAATCTAATCGAAATATAACACCCAACTAAGGAGAGATATCTTTTGGCACACTAAAAAAAGATATCATGTTCAAAATTGATAATTTTTATAAACTTCAAAATAGAGACAGTCTGAATTTTAAAGATATTTTTCAACTAAGGGTCGCAAATTTGAACACAAGACAAAGTTTGTAATAAAAAATGACTTTGTCAACTGCCATTACAAATATTTAAACAATAACTTACCGTGTTTTCGAAGAAAATGACGCCAAATTTGGTCAAAAAACTAAATGTATGACTTAAAATTAATCAGCAGTGTGTTATTTTGATTTTCATAAAATTTGGCATTACAAATATTACTCATTCAGTGAGAGATGATCGTGGGGGCTATATCATAATCTTTAGACTGCTTCTGCTTACGGTTTCGAGTCCCACACTAATTTTGTTCTTGTTTTAAAATGTTTGGCTTATTCTTCAATAAAATTGAATTCATATCAAGGAATGAAAGAATTTATATTAAAATTTTTACGTCAGAAAATCAAAATTGAAAAATAATATTTTTCATTGAAAGCCACCTATAGAGACCTTCAATATTTTTTTAGAAGTAAGAATTAAGATCTAAAGTTTCAAAGATTAAAATACCTTGCTTTTTCTGATCGAAAATCCTTCTCTATTGATATTCTAAATGTATAAAGATAAAACGTCGGACTAAATCACGCGACGCATACGAAAAGGGGGTCTTTCCGTGCTATTACTCAAAGATGGCACCGGAGTCCGGCGGCCTAATCTCAGCACATGAGACCCTAATGGGATTTTAAGGCGTCAGAGCCACCTGCGCACTACCTCGTGGTCGACCTCGTTTGTCTTTCTCTTCCACGACCCGGACAGTCTTACTCCTTACTGCATTCAAAAGACAAATCGGCTTCAAGTTTGTCCTACTAACTATTCATTTATTTTCATATACGCCAATATATTATTTAAGAATCAAGCTAAATAAGGAAATGGCCTTGAATCCCAAAGAAGGAAAAAGTACCTAATATATTTTTCGCACACTGTCTGTTCGTTTTGCTAACCTGATATTTTATTACTTTTTGAATTGCAGGGTTGGAGTTGGTAGAGCCCATTTCGAGAAACAGCCTCCGAGCAATTTAAGGAAGAGTAACTTTTTCCATTTTGTTATTGCTCTCTACGATCGAGGGGGACAACCGATTGAAATCGAAAGGACGGCTTTCATTGGATTTGTGGAAAAGGACCAGGTTAGGCTCTATCCGATAAAAAATTATGGTTTCTCTTGTGTTTGCAAAAGCAAAAACGATTAAAAGCAGGGTGGTCTAAATCTATACCGGAAAAAATTCCACTTTATATTTTGGAGAGCGATTCCCTCCAATTTGTATTCTGGAAAAAATAAAATTCTTTGTTTCTTTTTTAAATCGGCCAACACTAACCCGTGACCTGGAATTTTGAAATGAACCTGGGGGTTTGAATGGAAAAAGCTTGGTTTAAAAAGTATAAGCAGTAATTGTTATTAACTTTTTGTGGATGAAAGTTTAGTAACTACTTAAGGAATTTTTAAGAAATAATTTTCACCTAATAATTTAAAATTTTTAACCCCTTCTGTTTTCAAGTATATTTAAAAATAATTTTTAATTATTAAAACAGTTATTATTTGTTTAGAAAATCCCCCCCCCCCCTAAAATTATAAACTTATATTTTTTGCTTAACATATTTTGTAACTATATAAACAATTTTTATTTGTTTGAACAGTTTCTTCCTCTGCAAATCGTGGAAAATTATTATTTTCGGAATTAATGACACAATTAAATAATGTTGAGAGTGATATATTTTTTAACGATATTTGGAAAATGTTGAACAAAATTTCATTTGCTTTTACAATGTTTTCCTCTGTAAATTTTGAAAAGTTACTACTTTCTAGAATTGTATTAACGTAGTGAACGAATGCTGATAGTGTTTTTTTTGCGAAAGATAGTTTGCGATTATCTAAAAATTCATAAACATTCACTTGCGCTTTTTCATAGGAAAGGTGGAGAAAATTCTAGTTTTTCCGAATCTCTTTCAATATGTCGCTTATTATTCAGGAGTTTCTCACCTGAGAATACCCTAATTGTTTAACAAGAATAATTGCTATGATCATTTTTTTCAGTTACGTTATAGATATGTCTTTTTTTCACATCGATTGCGTTGAGATAAGAAAATACTGATTTATAAGCGACATGGTGTAAGTGATCTTAATTTTTTAAGTAATTGAAACCTAAATTTCACAGAAAATATAATTCTTAACATTTATCGACTGCGTCAATAATTCCAGAAAGTAATAACTTTTTCCGATCTACAGGATAATAAAATTGTTTTAATGATTGTCAAATATGTGGAGCAAACAAATTTATTTTCCGAATTTATGAATTATATCAGTTATCCTAAAAAATAATAACTTTTCACGATTTATTGGAAATAATTGTTGAAAAAAATAATAATTCAAACTTTAAAAAATTAGTTACAAAGTACATGCAAGAAATATAAGGGGATTGGGGGAGCAAAAAACAAAAGTTATTAATCGGAAATTATTTCATGAACGTTCTTTAAGAATTCACTAACTTCAATTTACAAAAACTTAACAACTAGTACTCCTTTTTTCGATTTTTTAAAAAATCAAGCTTTTTCCCACTTTAAATCTCATGTTAATTTAAAAAACCCGGGGGGACGGGTTGATGTCGACCAAATGGAAAAAAGGGAATTTATCACTGGGAAAATTTTCTTTATTTCACCAACGAAATTTATTTCTCGCAAACAATTACAAGGTCCAGGATCATGTTGCCGAGAAAGGATAAGGGAAAAAGTAATATAGAAATCCTTTAGAGCTTCGGATAATGTAGAGCCTAAGCTTATCTCGATAATTGCCGTTTGCATCGGATGACGTCAAATATTAAACGGCTCCGCCTATACGCGCGCGCAACTATCGTGTATGTCCACGTCCAGCTCGTTAGGTAGTTGGTTTCACATGTATGGCTATTCCAACGATTAGCTGGGCAGGCGAAAATCCATTGGTCAAGAGAGAGGCGAATAGAGATGATGGAATACTCTATTATGGTCACGCAACTCAATATTATTCTAACAAAACACGGAGTTGCCAACGAACTAAATGCTTTAGTCACCAGTTTTGTATTTAGAATTCTCCAGAACACAGAAAAAACTGGGTTTTCTATTTGAACCAATTTTTGGTTTCTAAGGAATTGCAACACAAAGGAACCCAAAAGGATGAATTTGTTCCAAAGTTTGTTCTAGTTAGACCTACAAAAGAACACAATTTTACATGAGAGTTTTTCCAAAGAAATTATTTTTCACTTTGCCTACTTTGATATTATATCTAACTAATAACACCACTTTTCCGTTGAAACACACATGCAATAAAATTCTCAAGGACAAAATTTAATGAAGAGAAGTAAAGTACAAAATATTATCGCAATTAGGATAGATATAATGACATTGTAAAGTAAATTTCTAATTTATAGCTCCATCTAGTCTGTAAAAACGTTAAGAAATTCTGTTATACTCTGATGATAATACAGATTCCTTACAAAATTTCAGTTGTAACACCCGGAATAATAATACGTGTATTTCTGAAAAAATATATAATGACTTCATAATTTTCATTTGCATGTAGCAAACTTTTAAATATAAATCTGTAAATATATCTGTAAATCCCTAACTTACCAACTCCACTTTGAAAGTGGTTCGTTTATAAATTAAACTAAATTTTAAAAATATTCAAGTGTTCTCCAAAGGAACTCTTTTGAGTCTCCACAGGTTTCTATTGGAATTCACCTTCTATGAGATACCAACTTTTATTTCAGCGGGTACTTTAATGAACCCCAAATTTTTTCCGAGAAATCGCTAATAGAAGGTCCACACGTCCAAGATTTTATGTGCAGGTGCTTGTTAATGTTTTGATTTATTGAGCAAAAATAGCCGAAATTAAAGACACTTTCCCACACAAACATCTGTCTTCTGGTAAATTTGTTAAAAATAACTGGATAGCCAGGAAATCGCCAACACTAATGGTAAACATTTCTGGATCGCCAGAAAATCGCCAACAGTAAATTTAAATCGCTATAATTGTTGTCTATCATCAAATCCCAATAATTGGTCGCCAAATAGAAAAAAGGGGTCTAAATGCTAATAAATCACCAAGGTTGACAACGCTGAAAAAACACAGCTTGTTTTTTTCTAAGAATTGTTTCGATTTATCTCAAAAATTGATTTCAGGTTGAGAAAATCAATAAACGACGGAGAAACCAATAGCTATTTCTAGAAGCTATCAGATTGCCACAATCTCTTCATTTTTAAAAAAAATCTCTAAACCGGAATCCGATTGTCAATGATCCGGTTTGCAGACTGCACTGTTTTGGTCAATTAGTGTGGCTCTTTAAGGAGAAACAGTTCATGACTCGGAACAGCACGGTTGTTGCACAAGAGAGATCGTTGCATATGTGGTACCGACAGACTGACAAATGAACTGGGACTTGTAACTGACTACTGCTACATGAATGGCAAAGATCCAATTCATAAATTTTAAGAATCTTAGTATAATATTTCTGTGTAATACAATATAATGCTAATCAGCAGGGGAAGCATATTCTGAAATCTAAAACGTAATAGTTAGAACCTTTTCTATATACTATATATGATATCAAGTAGACCTCTGGATGTGATTCGCAACCTATAACCTATGTCGGAAGTATAACGAGGGAAAAAGCAGGATAATAAATCTCGATGCCATAAATCGTAGCTTAATTCGACAACGTAGAATTCATGAAAAACCTCAGCTTCTGGAAAGAAGAGAATATACTCAAAACTCGAAATCTTGAAAATATGTGGAAAAGAAACCATAACGTATTTTAAAATCATTATTTAAAAACTATTTAATGAAAATCATTCAAATAATTCTTACCTAAAGTTCGACAAAGCTAGATTTCTACTGAAACTGAAACTGAAACTGTACCCCACCACAACCTAATGGTAACTATATGGTCTGTACTCAGAGGTGATATACTCACTTCGAAAATCTGGAATTTTCAGGAAATGTTTTCACCTAGAAAACTTGTAAATGTATTTTCATGGTTGAAACGTCTTTGTTACTTTCTAAATTAACTATTTTGAAAAATCTGCCTTTCTTGTTTTGGTTCAATATTCATCTACTTGGTTGAAAGATAATCTCTTCTATTAGGAACTCGTTTTTTTGTTGAAGATTCTAAGTTTTGTTGAAAATCCATCTCTTAGGTTAAAATTGTAGTTATTCCGCTGAAAGTTTTTTTTTCGTTACAAAGTAATTTTTTGACTGAAAATTACCCTATTCAAATTGAAACTATTCGGTTAAAATATTTGTTTATGGGAATTAATTTTTTCAACTTCAAATTGAACCATTTAAGTTAAATGTTTTATCACTTTAGTTGAAAATACTTATTTTCTAGTGGAAAAAAATATTCTTTGTGGAATTTCATTTTCTTGGTTGAGAATTGAACTATTTTAATTGAGATGCAGCATTTTAGTTAAAAACTCATATTTTGGTTTAAAATCCAACTACTTCCATCAAATATTTATAATTTGGTTTGAATATTCATCACTTTGGTTGGAAGTTTAACTATATTGTTTGAAATTTGTTTAAAATTACTTTTTCTTACTGAAAATTCGAGTGTTCAATTTTTAGATCAAAAGTTGCTTTTATCAGTTGAAAAATTAACTATTTGGTCGTGATTTTATCGTGAAAAAAATACTTATTTTTTAATAAAGTTACTTTTCAAAGGAAAAGAAACAGTTATTCAATTTTACATGTGAAAAGTACTATTTTTATATATTTAGTTTTTTAAAGGACTGAAAAAATATTTTTTATAATAAGCTTGCGAGACTGTATACACATTCGTACTATGAAAAACTATACCTGGAAAAAACTCGAAACTGTCAGGGAACATTTTTTCCGGGATTGAATGGACACCTTTGTACTGACATACTACTCGTACACTACCGACCAACAACTATAACCAACTTTATGTTGTGAACCCTACTTAGCGATTAATTCTTCCCCTGTTGAAAAATTGAATGGCAGCCTGGTGTCAAGTCTGGCCCAGGTCTCAGCCACCCAAGAACAATACAAACTCTAAGTTCAGCCTGAAAGGTCCGATCTTGACCAGAACTGGCATTGATCAGCTATCCAAGACAAAAAAAGTTTGAAGTTTGATCAGAATATTTTTTTTAAATATTTCGAATAAGTTACCAGGTGTCTCGAATTTTAGAAAATAAGAATATTCACACAAGACTGTTGCCTTTTTGGACAGACCCAGGCCAGATCATCTAATTAGCGTCAAGGCAACCAGGCGGTCTAGGCTGGACCGGGCCAGCGCCAGAGGATTTTTCTACGCGGGTTACTATAACGAACTGAACGAAAATTGAGTTCACTACATTACGTGGTAGTGGTTCAGTATTAGGGTACTACAACAATATTACTACTAACTATGGGTTTCCGAAAGAACAGAAAGGTTTAGAACATCAGAGACGGTGAAGCCAATTGCTCCGAAATTTCTGCTCTCTTGATTTCACGAAATAAAAACCTAAAACCTAAACCTGGTTGCTCAGGTATGTGCAATTTAACGCACTGATCAACCTACTTAACTAATTACACATGACCACGTGCTAGTGTTTACAACGCGTTCATGAATGTGTTTGTGTGTAATCTCTATCTCGCTCTATCTCCTTCTGCTTTTCGTCTCTTCTGTTTCCCTCACTCTCGCTCTTATACGTATATAATTCAAGCCACCGGACAGTTGCATCGCGTGGCCTCCCTATTAATTAGGGTCATGCACCACGGACATACATCAACCCTGAGCAGTGGAGACTCACTGCTACCTACCACTGTTCCGTCAACCACACACCTTCAACCCAACTCTGCAGAAATTTACATATTTTCACGTCAGTCCATAATTTAAGATGAACCTAAATGATCATCACAACGAAAACCACTTTATAATGCTCGTTAACAGTTTTAGAACATACAAAATAAACTTGAGCAATTCTTCTCTATTTATTTAAGCACATTGACAAAAAAGTGGAATTTTTTAATTGAAGCTCATCAGATTCCCATGAGATTTGTAAAGGCGGATTAAACAATATTTCGTTAGTTTGTTATTTAAGTTTTAAAATGTAAGGAAATCAAATTTCCAGTCTGGTGCTCTTACCGGTTCCTAAATGTTTAAAGAAATTGATAGATAGTGGAATGGAAAAAAATATTGTCAACAAATGTCGGTCAACAAATGTAGCATCATGTGTAATTGCGCAAATGGTTCGCAAAGTTGAGAATTTTTTCATAGCAGGAATTAAGGATAGAATTCGCTTGTAAGTCGTTCTGAAAAATGAATCTCGTATTCTATGCAGCTTAGTGAGCAGGATCACCAAACCGAAAATTTGACGACGTGGGTCCGAATCCTAGAAAACAATACCACAGTGGGATCCCGCTTTACCGGAACCTGGCTTACCAAAAAAGGTGGTCCAAATGGGCTAGAGAGAGAGAGAGAGAGAGAGGCGCTTTCAAGGTCAACGGAGTTGCGCAGTTTACGGTTTGGCAGTATAAGAAGCCACAATCAAGAAAGAGAATAAGAACGGTTCCGAGAAACCCGATTTCCTGTGAAGGCCATTGTGAGTACCCCAAAAACGCTAGGTAAAGTGAGGTCTCAGCGTATAACACAATATTGTATATACTCTGTTCAGTGAGAGAATGATCGACAAGAACAACGAAGTTTTGTCCAGTTCGCGCAAATTGTCATGAAGGCGCGGCTTAGAGATTTTCAATCTGTGGAAACCCTGCTGCGAAGGTCCTGAGTTTTCAGTGTTTGACCACTCTTTTTCTCAAAGATCATCATTCTTAGATTTATGACTGTAGAAAAAACTTCTAGTGACTGTTTAATATGTGTCACACACGCCCTTTACAGGGTTTATTCCACCTTTTTCAGAAAAACTGCGCGCTTTCGATCATTTTCTCGCTGAACAGAGTATAGTATGAACATTAATTCTGTACCACGTACTTGTTTATTTATACGTCACCAATCGAGTTAATAAAAAAATGGTGAAATACACATAATTTCTATAATTTTATATCTGAATCGAATGTCGCTATTAATTTTTCCGAATTTTGAAACAATTTCTTTAAACAATTAAAAAATGTTTTCCCTTAAAAAAACGTTGGGGGGGAGAATTCCATGTGTGGGGAGAGCCGCCATCTTACAATGTGCCATTTGATTATGCACACGAGCATTTTTGCCGACAAACTGCGCATGAAAATCATGGACATATGAAACAAGGGACTAGGCATGCCATCCTAACTTGCAAGCGGGGTTGAATCCACGGGAGGGGGGGATTCCATGAGTGGGGAAAGTCGCCATCTTACGATGTGCCATTTGATTATGCGCACGAACATTTTTGCCGACAAACTGTGCATGAAAATATAAACATGTGGACGCTGCCATCTTCGTCGCGGGACATCAAAAGGTGGCGGACCGCCCCCCTCATTGCATCACACCCGCAATGGCATGCCTAGTCCCTTGTTTCCTATATCCTATGGCGCGCGACGGTTGAATCTCGCGCCTCGCGCTCGAACATAATTACACCTCGCGCTTCGCGCTTGATATTTGTTCTTTGCATTTGGAATGCTTGAAAAAAACTTTATCAAAAAGATCTCTTTTAGATGGCAGTATTTATATGCGTCTTCATGTTCTGAATTGTCTACTTACTTAAGTATAGTCAAAGATTAAGTTTCTTGAAGCTCTGTAGGCTTTGAGGTACACATTCTCATCATGACACTCGCGCTGCGCGCTCGATTTCCGACAGACATTTGTAAACAGGTTTTGTTGGATTTTTTTCTCGTAACTTTCGTCGTTTTTCCACACATTTTTTATTTTACTTTCTTCAACGTTATTTTTCACGAATAAAACAAAAAGTACGCGTCCTATCAAGAAGTGATTCTTAACAAAATTGTAGATCTTTTTTGGGATAACCATTTTTGTTTATTCATCTTTTTTTGTATCCTACATAGTTTGTCCACAAAATGGAATTTTTTATTTTCTATTATTATTTATTATATTATATTATTATTTTTTTTTCTTTTCTTGAGTTTTTTTCATATCGTGCGTTTCTCGGCTTCAAATTTTGATTTTCGGTTGATTAAAAAAATTTTGAAAAAACTATAACTCTGAGAATTTTCTTTTTATCGGAAAAAGTCATGAAGATAAATTGCTTGTTCTTTTCAATACTATAAATATCCGTACATAGAATTTTCAACTTCAGAAAAAAGTGGTCTCAAAAATTTTCAAAATGCGCTCACTTTTTGAATTTTTATCAAAAATGGCTGGTTAACGAACTCGTTCTTTCTTTTAGGACCTAGAAAAAGTGTGCCAAATATGGATTTGATTCGTTCATTTTTTCGAGAGTTATCGTATTTAAAAACGGGCGGACGGCCGATCAGACTGACAGACAGACGCCATCGTGAAAACCTGATTTTCGGATTCAGGGGGTCTCGAAACGTGGAGATCCGTTGAAAAAGTGTGATGTCAAATTTCCGACAATTCTAATACTTTCTCAATCATAAATGATGAGAATGTAATAATGTTTATAGTTATAAATTTGCGTTTAAGCACTTAATATGTTTTCTAGATTAATTATTTATTATTTTGGCTATCAGCCATGCACATGTATATAATCTTTATCATGAAGACGAATCAGAAACCAATATCCATTACATAAAGTGTGGCGAATCTGATTTCATGCCCCGTATTTATCTTTCTGCCTCTCTCAGTGACAATGTGGTAAATATCGGTAAATTCTTTTAAAAAAGTCGAGGGCTTTGGTTACCGGGTGGATTGTTAAAAATGCATTACTGAGAACGGCAGATGGCGCGATGCACGCATGACTCGTCAAAAGGGCAAGATAATTATGCATCAGAAGCCACGCGATGCGTAATAGCACAGCTCTTATGGCGCATCAAGAAATTAATAATTAGTGTGAGATAGGAAATAAAGACAGAGATAAATCGTCTACCGTATTCCGCGTTGTATTTAATTAAACAAAGAGGAATCGCAAGTCAAGCAAGATGGTAACCTGTGACCTAATGTCCTGATCAATGATAACACGGCACTGCACGAAAAAGCATATTATGAATACTCGTAAAATACACACTGTCATTCAACTACTATTTAAAGGTCGCTACCAGAAATTTGTGAAATTTAAGTCTCAGCTTTTATCCATTCATTATATTTTTCGAATAATACCAGGATAAAGTACACATATCGAAGTAGATTTTAGAAAACACAATTTGAGTTGCTTTTGTTGGAAATGTGAAAGCTTAGAACTTAAGCATGATCTAAGATTTATTCTCCCAAAATAAACCGAATCTTGATCTCCCAAATTAGTGATTTTATTGTATGTTTGGTTAGAATCAAGTTTATAAAATACAGTAAAACTCTTCTATTGTGCGTGTGTTTGGAACTGGCGGTGGTGGGAAACCAACCCGATATAAAAACGGCTCCGAATGTAAACGCTTTTATTGGTCCACGCCTGACTGACCTTCGCACAGTCCGCGCACACCACGCAGCTCTTGTTATACATACCTTTGGCGCGGTGTAAATTCTCGGAATGTATATAGTGGGGCTCTCTATCTAAGAGTTTCACTGCAGATGAATAAGTTTACATTCCTTAAGTTTTGACGACACAGTAAATGCGAGTTGATCAATTTGATCCGGAAATTCGATCAAAAATATATGCACAGCTTTTATACAGATTTGAGATTTTTCATTTTTTCAGCAAATTCTTATGCCACATCCAAGCCATTTCTACCTACATTCACATTCAAACCTAAGATTTCAAGATTTCATACATTTTTTCAAAGAACAATTTCGTCAAACTTCATTTTAAAATATAATAATTACATATAAATTAATTAAACGCGCGCCGGGCGCGCGTACGAGGTTATGGTTTTGTTGCAAATTCTTTTATTACAAATCGAACTACTTCTGGTTGAAAGGTTTTTTTTTGGTTCACGAAAAAATTTTTTTTGCTAAGTTTATAGGATTTTTAGTTAAAATAAGGACAGCATAGATTTTCTTTACAGATTACCGAATATACTGCAGAGTTTATAAAATTTTCAGTTATTTGGTCAATTTACCAATATTTTCTGTAACATTGACTAAACTCTTCTGTCAAATTAACACATTTAAATTGTAAAATCCAAACAAAAAATCTTTAAATGTTTAAGAAAATATTCGTAAATTTATAAAATAACTGAAAATTTTATAAATTTTTCAGAAAATTCGGTAATCATCACAGAAAATATATGCTGTCCCTATTTTAACTGAAAATCCTGTAACCTTAGCAGAATTTTTTTTACGTGTTGAGAAGTATACTATATTATATTTATGGTTCAGAATTGATCATTTTTGGACGAAAATTTCATTATTCAATGTAAAATTTAATTGTATTGTTTAAAATTCAGCAATTATATTAGAAAGTCATTTTCTTTTTTTTTTGTTGTTGAAAATGTAACTCCTTTGTTACAAAAATATATCCTTTTGAGTTAAAAATTAATCTCTTTGTTGAACACTTATATCTAGGGTTTAAAAATGCAATTGTTTTGTGAAAAATTCGCATTTTTAGGTTGAATATTTTGACCATTTAGTTACCATTTTTGTTCTCTTTTGACTAAAGAATCTATATTTGTTGAAGATTGATAATTTTAATTAAAAAAGATGAACTATTTCCCGTGTGGAAATAGCCCGAGTTAGCCCTGCTACAACAAGGTTTCTGGTCGGAGACTGACCGGGCTATGTTTGTTTTTTAAGAGCCTAGCCGTGCGCTGGTCGGAGACTGGCTAGCTAAAATTTATGTCAAAACCCCAGTCGGGGGCTGACTGGGCTCTGATCAGACAAATATTATGATCGAATGCTCAGACGGTAGCTGGCCGGGCACTGATTGTCAATAATAAAATTGTTAAACTTTGTTGATAACTTAATTACTTTTTCTGATTTCATTAAGAAATGGATGCGTATACCTGCATGGGTATACGCATCCGGATCTACAACGGGAAAAAACAAAATATCACGCGAAGAAAAACTGTAATCGATTTAAATTATTTATTTAAAATGTATTTTATTGAAATTCCCGTTAAAAATGCATGTATTTTATATTTACATAACTTGTCGGTTTAGCATAGTGGTTAGCACTTCCGACTGCTAGGCGTTAGATTTAGATATAGATATTGTAGGTTCGATACCCCGTGGCGTTAGAAATTTTATTTGTAATATAATGTTTAAAAATGTAATATATGTATTTATTCTAAACAGGACTATTAATATTTAAAGTCAAAATACTCGCTATCATTTAATATTTATTTTTTAAATACCTTTTTTGTCCCTCAACGACTACGTGAAAATAATTGATGTGCCTGTGTGCTGGGCGTGTGGAATTTCATATATTAATATGCTTCAATTCTGCAGTAAAAAAGAATCAAATTGATTCCCTAATTTAGTGACTAATGCTATTCATACAATTTGAAAAAAAATTTGACAATTTCGAAAAAACTCTGATTTTTAAAATTGTGGGCTAATCGAAAAATTTGGCTACAATATTTTTCAAATATATTTATTATCTAGTGAAAATTTTGAATGAAACTTTTGGATTTATGAAAAAAATTATATTTCCTGTTTTTTGAAAATGTTCAAATTTTGAAAAGTGTGTTATTTTTCTAATTTGAGTCATGTCTTCATAAATTTAGTTATTGAAACAGCTTTAAATATCATGACAATGAAAAGGTCATCATAGTGGCCGTCATGCCATTCATAAAGGGTCCTTTGCTCGATATTGGACACAAATTAAAAAGTTTAAAATTTCTAATTCTGCAATCACCCACCTCAAAGTAATAGAATCAGAACGTGCAACTTATTCCGATTCCAACGATATGTTATTTGTCCATACAGTTAAAAAATTGGGGAATTAATATAAATCAAATTGCATATCGAGCTAAAGTTTCTTCAAATAAATTTCTTCAAATTTTCAACTTTCCTAGGCAAGCAATGTATCATTGGAATCAGAAAAATTCGTAGAAGCAGATTATGCTATTTTCAAATCGCTAATTGCAAAGTTTAAATTCTGTACATTTCATTACTTTGACTTGCTGTGGACCGAAGACCCCTGCTGGAGTAACCTTATCCACACTGAGTTCGGTAACCAAACAGACAAGTAGTAAAAAACATAAAGCCAGTGTCGTAAATCAATCAAAGGAAATAGTTTCTAATGAATTTGAAGAGGTTCACTCAGATTGGCAGAAACATCTCAACAAATCCCGCCTTCTTGACAAATTGAACAATGGGCTGCGCAAAGAAAACCAAAATTGGTCGTTCCAAAGAATCTTCTCTCGGGGAACAGAGTATAATAAACTAATAAAGCACCAATTGATCTTGTCCGGGCTACGGTCGAGCTCTCCGGCCAGCTCCCGGCCATGCTCCATGGCCGGACGCTGGCCAGTTAAGTGTAACGATGCTGATCGGATGCCGACCAGAAACACCGGCCACAGACCGACTTGAAGTCGGGCTCCCCGGCCAGCTCGGGGCTTAAAGCCGGGCTCTCCAGCCGTAGAATGGCCAGCCCCCGACTTAAATTTCCACCCGGCTTTCTTCAAAATTAATTTCTTTGGGTGCGAGTGTATTTTTTAACTGGCAATTGAACAATTTTAGTTTTTATTGAAAATTTATCTTTTTAGCTGAAAATTCACGTTTTGGTTGAAAATACATCTTCTCGGTTTAATTTGATCTGCTTTGTTCAAAATTAATTTGTTGCTGTTATTAAATGAAATGGAATGTAATGAAATTTAAGTTATAATTTCATCTCTTTGGTTAAGCGCTTAACAATTTTGTTGAAAATTCGTTTCTTTTGGTTCATAAATTATTGTGTTCAACTGATAATTTAACGATTTAATTTTTGGTTGAAAATATGTTTTTTTTCGCTGAAGCTCCAACTATTTTGATGAGAAAAACTTTTTTGTTGAAAATTCATATTTGCGGTTGAAATATTCATATTTTTTGTAAAAAAAATTTTCTTTTTAGGTTAAAAATTCAACAATTAATTTGCAATTCTCATTTTGTTGAAGATTTTGTTTGTAAAAAATTATTCTTCTCCGTATAAAATTTATCTTTTTAGTTTATAATTCAACTTTTTAAATAAAAGTTGAACTCTTTTATTAAAAATTCATTTTTTTAGTTGAAAATTGATTATTTTTGCAAAATATTAATCTCTTTGGTTAAACATTTAACTATTTTGTAAAAAAAATCGTTACTTTTAGCTGATAATTAATTTTTTCGACTAAAAATTTAATGACACCATTTTTAGTTAAAAATATGTCTGTTTCGTTGAATTTTGAAGTATTTGGTTGTAAAATGAATCTTTTTGTTGAAAACTTAATGTTTTTTTATCATATTTGTTGTTGACCCTAGATAGCTGTAAATCTTCCAGAAAAAATAAATATAAAGTAACACTTTGAAAAATTCGAAAAGAATTTGTAGAGCTTAATAGACTAATAGACCAATATAGGAAAATTGGAATTTTTCTTCCACCCTGAAATGCCAAATTTTCTAAAACATTGTTTTGAAAATATTATATCAATCATGATTAACCTACGACTTTTAACAAAAAGTATAACAACTGCCATTCCACATATATGAATGCAGTTATATAAAAATTAATTTTAGACCCCCCAAAAAAGATCATTTTTTTGTGAAATTAATAATCAGAATTATATGCAACACTTTTATATTCCGGGATTCACTGTAAACGACCTTGTAGATTCTATATCAAAGTAATCTTCATTTTATAATTATTTAAATTTGATTGTTCTCTAAATTGCAGGAATCCGAAGGCCAGAAAACTAACAATGGAATTCAATACCGTCTCCAACTTCTTTATGCGAATGGTGAGTAAATAAATGACATATATATATTGCTGGTACTTCAAAGATATTTCATTCAAAGACTAGTGGTTGAATTTGACAAAAAATATCATTCATCAATTACAAATGACACCGCATTATTCCGTATTACATGAATCATACTCTCGTAAAAGCGTCTATAAGTGCTAGGACAACCGTTTGAATTTTCATTAACGGCCAAACGCAAGAAAGTCATGATTTTGAAACAAGTGGTTGCGTTTTTGTTAGACAAGTGCCATATATGTTTTCTTCCCACATGGATCATAAAATCCGCTGGGCTTTCTTACTTAGTTCATTCTTTCTCTCTTTCTCCCTCCTGTGTGAATCTTTTTGTCCATCCTGTTGAGTTCCGATCGATCAATGCGAGATTTTTGTCGCTGGACTTTCTGAAGGGCCGTCCTTCCATCTATGGGCACTAAAACGTGTTGCCAACATCGCATACAAGAAATAACTAACTGTTGCAAAAGTAAGAAAAACTGATGCACATCCTCGGAACCACGACCGCGCTCTCTTTCTCTCTTCTTTTGGACATATTTTCATCAATTTCTTCAACCAAAAGTTCCAATGCGTATGCTCACTAAAAAGTACATGGACAGTTAAGCCAATAAAATAAATTGGAATCAATCAAATATCGAGCTAAAGAAAATTCCCCAGTTCAAAAGATTAAAAAATGCATCTCAAACTTCGCAGTTCATGCAGAACGTTTCTTTCGAGATTTTTCTATGCCATTTGGAGAAAGAAAATTTTGTATAATTATCTTAAGTATAAAAACAAAGTTCGGACACTCAGTAAAGATAAATTGTAGATGGTAAAGAGTTTTCTCTCTTACATTCGCGTACAGGTGTCCACGTCATCACATCTCCGATCTGCCGACGAGGTAATAAATCTATAATTAAATAATAAATAAGGAGCGATCCCATCCCAGAGCCCTCGAGAGCTTCAAAGTCACTCCATATTGGGCCCTACTTCTTTTTGCCATCTATAGAGCTTCTCATTCTCTCTCTTTTTCGTCTTCTTTTCTCTCGATGTCTTCCTAACTCTCGCTTCAAAGAGCTCAATAAAGAATGAGAGGAAATAATCAAAACGAGCAAAGTAAGATTTGTTTTTCTCGAAAAGTGGATCTTAAATTACAGTTGTCTTCAGCTTATACATGAGCTTCCATATGAAACTAGGAAGATAGTGCAGCCACAATGGTAACTTCCGGTAAGCCGCAAAGGTTTCTCGAGATAATTTGTGAGCTAGTTTCGGGTGGACTATCATAATCCGTGGTATGAACGTTATGCGGGGTAAGTAAGTAGAGTACAACGAGGTAGACCTCAGCCGGCCTCCGACCAACAGAGTCTGGAAGTCTTATGTTGGGATTACATAGATTACTACATATGCAAGACAAAAGCCACTGCAGTGTCTATAACGTGAGGTGAAGAATCTTAAGCAATCCACTAAAATGTCTATACTAAAATTCATTTTTGACTATCAGGGTTGCTACAGGTCAGGGAAATACAGAAAGTCAGGGAAGAACAGAGAATTTAAAACTGTTCAGGGAAAGTCAGGGAATGTGAGGGAAAACCCTCAGTCAGTGAAGTTTTTGATAAGCTGAAATGGAAGTTTATTTGATTGTTTTTTTATAATTAAACAATTTCGTAGAAAAGTCATTCTTCTTGGTAATAAATTCACTGTTTTATTGAAAGCTCGTACTTTTTTTTGGTTGAATTTAACTCTTTATGATTTAGAATCAAAATCGATTTTAGTTGATATATTATCTTTTACATTTTGTGTTTAGAATTCATCTTTTTTTGTTGAAAATTTTACTACATAATTGAAAGTGGGACTAATTTGTTTACATTTTTTGTAATTTGTAATCAATTTCTTTTTTTTTAATTTTAAATTAAACTATTTTGTGGTATAATATTAATCCTCTAGTTGATTAATTCATCTGTTTATTTGGAAATTGATTTCTTTGGTCAAAAAATATTTTTGTTTTTAATTTTTATTTAATCTGAAAATTTAACTCATCCCTTCTTCTCGAAAATCTAAGTATTTTATTTTTGGTTTACAATATATCTTTCGTAGTTAAAAATTCATATATTTTGCTGAAAATGTATCTATTTTAGTAGAAAATTAGTCGTTTTGGTTAAAAATTAATTTTTTGGATGGAGATTTATTATTCTAGTTAAACATTCACCACTTTAGCTGAAGACTGAACTATTCCATTTTGTATAGAAAATGTATCTTTTTATAGAAATTGAATCTTCTTGGTTGAAAATTCGTCTGTTTGGTTGAAAATTTATGTTATTAAGTTATAAATGATTTTCTTACTAAAAACTTGACTATTCAATTTCTGTTTGAGAATTTAGTTTTTTTTAGTTGAAAATTCATATATTTTGTTAAGAAATTGTCTTTTTTAACAGAAAATTAATCTTTTTTGTTAAAAATTCAACTATTTGGTAATAAATTCTTTTTTTTTAGGTTTGAAGAATCATACTTTTAGTTTAAAATATACTTTAACTTCAAATTAAACTATTCAATTATTGTTTAAAATGTCTTTTTTAGTTAAAAATTCATCTCTTTTGTTGAAAATTTGTCTTTTTGGGATAAAAATTAAACTATTTGGCAAAAAATGCATTTTTTCAAAAGTTTCATCATTTTGTTCCAATTCATATATATATATATATATATATATGGGCCTGTATCATTGAATTTACAATAAAAAGCAATCCCCCCCCCCCCGGCCCGGTTAAAAATCTTGGCGTTATTTTTAGTTTTTAGGTTTAAATTTCCTTTGTTTTCTTTCTTTTATCGTGAAATTATAATGAATTGCTATGAATTACTTGTCTTTAAGTACGTTTCCGAATTTCCCAGTAACTGCATATCGAAGCACAATTTTAAGAAAGTTTATTTATACCAAATTGAAAATTTTCTATTTTGATTTTTCTCCAACCGAGTATATAAGATACCGCTCTCTTTCAAATTTGATATGGAACTGGTAAGTAAAAGACAAGATAATGTGGGGGTCGACTTGCGACTGCGTCGTATCCGAGAGTCGTTAAAAATCGTCCTGTTTAAAATTCTTAGAAAACCCATAAATACACACACATGTATATTGAAAGTGAAGAAAATTTCAATTCTAAATGTGCAGAATTGGAGAAATATAAAATGTAGATCCAGAAAAAGGACATAATTCTATATTTGTACCGACTGTACTATACGGTAGCGAGACATGGACTTATCAAGAAAAAGATAAGAGTAAAATTAACGCAATTGACATGAGATTCATGCGCATAAGAAGTCACAGAAACACGAGAGCCTGCATGAAAAAATGCATTGACATAAAAGAAGCCAGAGAAGTATGCCAGGACAGGAAAGTATGGCGGAAAATAGTTAATAAAAAGAGTGTCAGTAGAGTGAACGACGCCTGAAACAAAGAC